>NW_026920520.1:0-176669 GCF_032062105.1 Saccostrea cuccullata | reverse complement strand
TACTCATTTTGATTCATATTTGGTCTGTTATTTAGTAGCCAAAATTTGATTTGAAACAAATGGAATGTCTTGGAAGTAGCACTAATAGTGTGATTATGCGACATTTTATTTCGTGAAAAATATTTTTGCACGATGTCTACAGTATATCTAACTTTCAATTAAAATGCTGTTCAAGGTACGCCGCCATTGTGGTTTTTAGTGTTCTAACCTTCCTCGTGCAAGATGGCGATAGTCAAGTGATATATATGATTTTAAAAATTAATAAAATAAAAAGGTTAACGTTCACTAAAAGGTTGCCAAACAGTTCCTATGTGAGGAAAAACTATGCATGATATAAACCTAAAATTGAAGAAGCTGGGAATACCCGCCATAAACATAGTCCTCTACGTAGCTGTATCTATATTTAGACAAAACATAGGAATTTAAATGTCCTTCTCGTTATATAGGGAATAATCGCGAGTTTCTGCAACACCCTCTTTTATTTTACGATACTGACATAACTTAGAAAAAAATCCAGATGTGTTTATTTTAGTGATGTCTTTAAAAGTAGCAAAATCTAATGTGAGTTTGTGTGCTTTTTCCTATTTCAAAGAAATTAATAGAACAAATGTAACCCTTTGATTCAGTCAATCTACAGATATACAATAAAGCACATTGAAGTCGTAAAATTTTCCTTATGAATCGAGCTATCTTTAGAACGTTGATTGTCATACGAGAGCTGTTCAATAAATAATGTCATTAGCTCGATGACATACAACATAGAAATCATATGACATTAAGTTTGACTTTCTCTCATTATTGTTTAATGAATTGATTACAGTTGATGTGACCACTTTTCATCACATTAAAGATGAATGGTAAACTAGAATGAAATTAAAAGCTTCATTAAAGCTGATGTAAAACTTGTTAAGAATCCCATAGACATATTAACCGAAATATGTGAAATTTACAGCAACCTATGTCTGTTTTATAGACACATGAGCAGGTGGATTTCAATGAACAAAAATGATATAATGGGGATCAAATATGGGTACCGTCGCTGGCGACAAGGACATTCAGCAATCACTTTATGTATACGAAAATTCAACAAAGTATCACTGATTATGTTTGATTAACTTTAAGACACATAGCAAATTTGATAGACATCATTTTGGGAGTAGTTCACACTGTTTTAAAGAAATATTTAAAAGTAAAAAAAGTTTAATGCTCAAAGGTCACCCTTATTTTGAAAAATGAGTGAAAACGACAGCGTGTAGATATATCTAAACAATTATTTTAAAAAATCAAAAATTGTACTTATTGAAATTCAAACAGATAATGAAACTTGAATCCATTTTGCTTTAAACCCTCAAAACAAATTTACAATAAGATGTACTTGACAAAACAGTTTCTGGAGGAGTCTAGAAAGCAAAATTTTTGCCAAAAAATCGAAAGGTTTATGAGAGGAAGGAACCAGAATTAGAAATTCACTACATTTAATTTCTTCATGACATCGTCCAAACTCCAAACCCACATGTCATGAAGAGTAAAGGAGTTTTGGGGATAGACAGAAAGTTAATTTTTGACATATCAGCAATATTCGCCACATCTTTCAACCTTTGACTTGTTTCATTTCCCAAACTTAAAAAAAGACCTTTCAGAAAAAAGAAAAATGCCCAGGAAATCATAGGATCTGCTTTATTCCAGTATAAGAAGGGTCATACTCAAAAATGTGTTCTAAACACAATTAGAAATTGAATGAAAATGTTACGGACATGTTTTTAATTAAAAAAGAATATTTAAAAGAAATCATTAAAACGTAATCATAGAAAAGCGTTTTTTTTTGTTTGTTTGTTTCCGAGCACCGATGACATTATTTATTGAACAGCCCTGGTATAACGACACGTCCATTTCTTTAGGGAGAAAAAGTTGTTTATTCGAATACAGAATTATATTACAGGTATTTTGCCGGCTGGGGGGGGGGGGGGGCAATATGAAAATCATCCATACTTCTGTAATCAATGATCCAGAAGTGAAAAAGATAGATTACATGATCAGTACGTACTGGTTCCCGCTGACAAAGCAGGTAACAACTTTGTCTTAGTTTGTAGGGCTCATTATATTCCAACGTACTTTAGAGGAGCTTGGATTTAATTCTACCATGTAATGTACATTCTACATGTAATCCAACTTATACCCATAACTGACTTTCTAAGGAGGAAATTCTTCAAAATCATGAGTCAGTTTTGAATATTTTTAATATTCCAAACAATCATAATGAATTGAAATTACCATATCTATATTGGATACCGAAACTTCATAAAAATTCATAAAAACAAAGATACATAGCGGGTTCCAGTAAATGTTCTTACAAGCCTCTTTCCTTACTCCTCACTAAGAAGGATATGGAGATAACGAACAGTATTCAATCTCAAAGTCCATAAAACAATACAAAACAAGAGCAGAGCAAACACGGAACTCCGAAACATCAGAGGTGGGATCAGGTGCCATGGAGGATTGAGCATCCCGCCGTGTGCTCACTGTCATGATTGTGAAATAACGGAAAAATCCGTCGTCAATTCTTCAGTGTATAAATAATGGACTAACAATTGGTATGAAAAACGTCAGTCAGCATTTGACTCAATGATAAATTGTATTTGCTGACAAGGTCATTGTATCGACCATAGAACTTACGAAATGATGACTTTAATCGAGACTGCTGATATTCTTGTTTCATCAACTTGCTTGTCAATAATTTACCTCGTTTTAGAAATTGTTCATACGTAGAGCATGCTCTTTCGTATCGAATCAGCTGAGATATATACACTCCGTATGCAGGTGATGAAGGTATATTGCTGCATAAGTGAGGGAAGTTGACGATAGAAAAGTTAAAGTCGTCACGTATATCATATAACTTGGTTGTTAGGTTACCATTAACGTCTTTTTCGAGTAAAATATCCAAGTATTAAACAGATGTGTCAGACTCTGTGGTATCTTTTATCTCAAGCTCTCCTGGATATACATGTATCGTATAAACGTAGGAGTGAAAAGTATCATTGTTAATTGACAATACCTCCTATATATCTGAAGGTCGAGTTGAAAGCCACAGCAAGTGTTTTCTTCTTTTCACGCATAAGATTTTGCATAAATTCTGCTTTATATGAATATAAAATAGGTCTGCTAATAACGTGTGTTCCCATGGGAAATACAATAGATTGTTGGAATACCTGATCTCCGAAAACCACATAGATATTGTCAATCAGAAACTCAAGCATCTTCTTGATGTCAACTTCAGAGTACTTGTGTGTGCAATCAGAATCTTTGTTAACAAAATAATTTTGCAAATGACCAATGACCAGGTAATTAAATTTACGAGTTCCATTTTTATTGACAAAACAGCAGTCAATGATATCAAAAAGCCTGGATTTTAATTTATTGTGGGGAATGGTTGTGTATAAAGTTGAAAAGTCGTAAGTTTTTAAGCTGTTGATTTTGGTAAAATCTTTTGATTTCAAATTGTCCAAAAGTTCTTTTGAATTTTTTAGTATCCACATCTGATTCACACCACTTCTTGAATATATGGTTGCACAGTACTCTTGTAGTTTTTCCTTCACAACTGTCAATATCTTAGTGAGGAGTAACGAAAGAGGCTTGGTTGAACATTTACTGGAACCCGCAATGTATCTTTGTTTGTAAGGATTCTTATGAAGTTTCGGAATCCAATATATATAAGGTAGTTCAAATTCATTTTGGCTCTGTGGAATATTAAAAATATTCAAAAAACTGACATATGATTTTGAAGAATTTCTTCCTTAGAAAGGGAAGTATGAGTATAAGTAGGATTACCACTTGTAGAATTAAATCCAAGTTCTTCTAGAATACAATTTATATAATGAGCCTTACAAACGAAGACAATGTTGTTACCTGCTTTGTCGGCAGGGACCAGTACGTAATGATCATGTAATCTATCTAATTCTTTTTTCACTTCTGGTTTATTGAACACAGAAGGATAGATGGTTTTCATTTTTTGCCCCTCAATCTTCTAATACGCGACTTTAACATAGATCTAATACATTTTATCCATTCTGACAAGGTGTCAACGTCTTCTTTTTCATATCTGGCCCATCGTCTGGCGTAATTTTCAACAGAATCCATAATATTTATGAAATTCCGACGCCAGTTGAAGGATCGGGGTTCCCTATATTTTAGACTTTTTAAAATAAGTGATCTAAGGTCCTCATTATTAACTATATTTACTTTACATCACCTGTAATAACGTGTCCAGCAGGACTATAGTTGTAGGGTGAAGAACATGAACACGATGGAGGATTATGTTTCAGATACTCGGTATCCAGGTCATGTAAAGTGTTTTTGTAATTGAAAAGTTTGGAAGCAATGGTCGATGTATATTTGTAGGAAATACAAGGTGTAGTCTTTAACTTGAAAGATGGTGAAATACAAGACTGGACCCTTTTGTGATTAAGAATATTACTTATATTAACCGCGTCAATTCCTTTATTGGCATATTGAAGTTTAAGGAAAAGACGGATTGTTGTAGCTGTTATTAAGATATTAACAGTAGTGAAAGAGTACTGTGCAACAATATATTCTAGATGTGGTGTTAATCAGATGTGGATACTAAAAAATTCCAAGGAACTTTTGGATCATTTGAAATCACAAAATTTTACCAAAATCAACATGAAAACTTGATACGATTATTCCCCATGCTAAAGTAAATGCCAGGCTTTCTGACATCATTGACAGCTGCAACTTGGAACTTGTAAATTTACTTACATGCACCTTGTCATTGGTCATTTGGAAAATTATTTTGTTAAAAACATTGTGATTGTACACAAAAGTACTCTAAAGTTGACGTAAAAAAATCAATTGACAATATACAGCTCTGCGCACTTTTTAAGCTCACATGCATATGGTTTTTCGCACAAATTAAGGTCACATTCCTTTTGCAAGAAAACTGAACATTATCGAACTTCAGTACAAGACATAACCCTGATATTTATTAAATCTACTGGGCAAAATAAGTTAGGGATCATATTTTTACACAAGAATAATATTTTCATACCCATGAATTTATGTGACAACAAGGCTTAAGTAGTTTTAAAATCATGTCATTTACACGATTCGATACTTAAGTCACACGTGTTTAATGAGTTTTGGGACATATTGGTCAAGAAATTACGTGGCGTTAAAAAAGTAAGTGGAACAATGGAAGCATAGAAGTATCAAAGAGGGTTTTCTTTAATGAACATAAGAAAATTTCAGTATATCTGGCCAAAAGTGGTGATAAGACGCTATGAAACTCAGAGGCATATGAGTATGGACGAACACTCCATGGCAGCAGGTATGCTGGAAGCTGGCAAAACGCAACGTCACGTTGAAGAAAGACTTTATCTTTCCCAAAGCGGAATTAACGGTTATGGAACCGATATTTACAGGCAGAAAATTGTCAAAAAAAGGCTCAAAGCGGGACGTCCAAGATGTACGGCAGTCCGTGAGGATCGTTATTTGGCCAATTTTGCTGAGACTTACTGCTTCCAAAGTGCTCTTAAGCTTAATACTGGGCATCAGAGAGCAACGGGCAGACGGATTTCTACTCAAACAGTTTGAAACAGACTTCAGGAAGCAAATCTCAAGGCTTGCCGACCAGCCGTACGTCCTGTATTAAAATTAGAGTGCCGCAGAAATCGACTACAGTGGGCAACAGAACACAAAAATTTGGCAATAACGTCATTGGTGTTCTGTTCTCTTCTTAGACGAGCCGCCATATTGTTTTGACTTCCATGATGACCGAAGACTTGTTTGGATTGCAAATGGGGAAAGATATGCTGTTTGTGTCCTTTCTGAGCAAATGAGTAAATGGAGGTTTGGTGATGATTTGGGCAGGCATAAGTATTGACTGCAAAACTAATCTGCACATTATTGAAGGCAACCTGACAGGTTTAAAATACCGAAATAATAGTCTTCATCCTATTGTTAGACGTATTGCATGTACTCTGTGGTAGGATTTCATCTTAATGGACGATAATACTCGACCTCATAGAGTCCGAATCGTAAATGAGTACATGGAAAGTGAAACAACTTAGCGTATGGACCCACCAAGTCGTTCTCTAGACCTGAAGTTAATTGAACATGCCTGGAACATTCTTTAGCAACGCATTTCAGTTCGTCTTACACTTCCCCAAAATCGACGGGAGCTTCAGACAGCATTGCAGGAGGAATGGCAACAGATCCCCCAGGCTAGCCTTGGACGGCTGATAGGCAGCATGAGTCTGCGCTGCAGGGCCTCGCGGGGAGGTCATACAAAATACTGGCAATCATTTTAGTGACGTAATTTGACTCTTCTGAAAAAAATCTCATTTTCAGGTCTACCCTAAACATGCCGAATTTTAAAGTGACCGTAATGAACAATTCGTAGTGTGTGTTCAAACAAATTTATCACATCCAATGTTTAATTTTCACTTTTTGAATATAAAATATGATACTAAAATTAAAACTGCATTCTGTTTTTATGATACAGTATTTGTAAAACATATTTAATTTGATGATCTTTAATTTTTTTGTCCAGTATATATCTCATATCAAAGGTACATATTCTTTAAAATCATTATCTTTAGTTTACAAAGTTTACATTTTAAAGGGGATTTTATTAATAAATGGAAAATTGTAACATCTGTTTGATTCTACCATAGCAATAAGCAATTTACAAATTGAATCAATTGAGCTTTCTTCGATACTACTTAGTTAAAATTTCGAATTGACATCTAAAAGATGAGTATTTTACTACGCAATTTGCTCATTTTCCATACTCCTTTTGGTTTTGTCGACATATAGCGCCGAAAAATGACAATGCTGCATAAGGAGATCATGCCAAAGGATTAGATAATAAAACTTAGAAATTTTGCAGTGGGACGTATTTTTCATGATGCCAGATTTGAGAAAGTAACCCTGAAAAAAATGTCAGCTTTTCAACATGGAAATCAGTCAAAAAGATGAGAAATGCATCTATCATCTTTTGCTTGAGGGTACGTCATGTTATGTACAGGAAATACAGAAATTATATGAGCTGCGCGGTTTCCGTGTCTAGGCAAGGTAAAGGAATGCTTTATAAAGAACGGACACAAAGACGGCTGCATTTGATAATAAACCACGAAGAACCATTTGGAAACTGTCATAATCTATCAGCCAACAAGAGCATATCAAAATCCTTCCTATAAAATGTGTGGATTATGTTTTAAGTTAGTGAAATAAACTTAAAATAAAGTTAGAAATCTCTTCTAAAATATATTTTGTTGTCTCGTTACAGAATTTTGCATTATATCAATACATGTATGACGTTAATTTGTGCGAAAAATCATGTGAGTTTGAAAAGTGCGCGGAGCTGTATATTTAGATTTTGGAGACCAGGTCTTCGAACAGTCTATTGGAATTTACATGGGTACTAATTTTGTTCCCCTTATAAGCAGACCTTTTTTAGTATTTTTATGCAGCAGAATTCGTTCAAAATCTTTGACGTAATAAGGGAAAATTTGCTGTAGTCTTCTACTCGACATTTAGATATATCGACGACGTTTTGCCAATTAACAAAAGTTATTTCCATTCTTATGTCGACTCGATATGTCCAAATTAGCTTAAAATAAAAGATACCACGGAGTCTGACACGACTGTATCATATTTGGATCTTTCTCTAGAAAAAGACGTTATTGGTTATCTAACAACAAAGCTTTATGATAAACGTGATGAAAATTACTTTAAAATCGTCAACTTCCCTTACTTATGCAGCGAGGTACCTTTGTCACATGTATGCGGAGTTTATATCTCTCAGTTGGTTCTACGTATGAGCAATTTCCAAAACGAGTTAAGTTATAGACAAACAAGTTGATGAAGCAAAAAATATCAGCAGTCTCGTTTAAAGTCATTGATTTGGTAAGTTCTGTGGTCAATACAATGACCTTGTCAGCAATACAACTTATCATTAGTCAAATGCTGACTAACTTTTGTGAGGCAATTAATTACACACTGAATTGTCCGCGGACTTTTTCCGTTATTTCCTGATCATGACAAAGGCCACTGTGACACACGTGGGTGTGATCGTTCGGCGGGAGATGCTCACTCATACATGGCACTTGATCCCACATTTGATGTTTTGGAGGTCCGTTATTGCTCTGCTACTACTTTGACATGTTTAATGGAATTTTGAGCTCGAACACTGTTCTTTATCTCCACATATTTCATTTTATTAATATAATAATCAATTAGTATGACAATCAATAGAAACATCGAGTAAACACGTGTTTTATTGATACATGTGTTGTGGTAACTCAATGAACATGATAAATTCATAATCATGCACATATTCGTTGCAATAGGTGTCACAAGCGGGGAGTCTCTCTCTTTAAGCTTTTTTAAAAATCACTCCCAATAAACTATTTGTCAGAAGAATTAGGGATTAGGAGCTACGAAGTACATGTATTAATTTGATTCTTTTAAAAAAATGAAGTAAAGTCGTTAAAAAAAGGTCTGAGACAACTCTGATATACTAGTATGAGGGGATGCTCACTCCTCCATGGCACCTGATCCCAACTCTGATGTTTTAGAGGTCCATGTTTGCTCTGCTCCTATTTTGTATTGTTTTATGGACTTTTGATCTAAATACTGTTCGTTATCTCCATGTGTTTCATATATACAAATTCCGTTCGACCAAATGCATATAATACAGCATTGATTAATAGTACTATATATACACGTATATCTGTCATCTATGTAATCTAGACTTACATGTATCTTGTACCTGTATCTGTTTTACTCGGTCAGTTAAAGTACTTTTTTGCTAGAGTTATTACCGAAACCAAATTGTAATTTATGGATATTGATTTGTAAAGGAAATTTCAAACATTGTCCGAAAAAAGGAACAGTATACACACGATACTATATAAGCCTATGTAGTCAAAATCACACAATTTATTACCCCATCCCTCCTCGTCACACCCTATCCCTACTTCCATTTTAATATAAAAATTTCTTTTTCCTGATTTCTCCGTCACTCTCAACGATGTGTCATTTGTGCAATTAGTTTGTACTTTTACTACAGTACAAAATACATGTATGTCCACATACATGTACGGTATACTGAATAGTTTTATTTACCGTATAAGTTGTGACACATATATTCAATAAAAATAATAATAACAGTAATGATATATGAATAAATAAATAAAAGATAACTCCATCTACACAAAGTTCGGTCTCTCCGTTGATGTGTCGTACTTGAACTTTTTACCCCTTTCACTGGTTTGTTCTTGAACGTGGGAATTTTTCAGAGGTATTTAAAATGTTTGAATAACACAGAGCCCAGAAAGCTTAGTTTACTCGCACTATCAACATAAAGGAAAAGGGCCATGACACACACACACAAGGGTCAATTTGTCCCCATTGTTCTTCAAAATGAGAAAGAAAAGACTTACATCATCCAAGTCTTCCATATTAGATATGGCACAGCGAAGTTCTTCGGATAGAGGAATTTCAGCCATATTACTAGAAGTGCTTTCCACCAAATTTCCTAGATCCGCTCCAAGATCTATGCTTTCTGGTGCAGACTGCTCCTGACTATTCATTGCCGAATAATTGACAATCGAAAAACTCTCTGTCTCACATATCTAAACATTAAAGAAATTATCGAAATCAAACGGATTGGGAAACAAGAGGCCCATGGGCCACATCGCTCACCTGAGTAACTTGGGTGATGAAGTTCTTTACCAGATTCCCCCTCTTGTTATACCTATTGTGGTCCCCTACCCCTCTCCCCTGTCATGATTTTAATACTTTCGAATCTACACTACCCCCAGGATGCTTCCACATAAGTTTGAGCTTTCCTGACCCAGTGGTTCTTGAGAAGAAGATTTTTAAAATAAATTTCATATCTATTTCTTTGTAAAACTTTTATTCCCTATTGTAGACTCGCCTAACTCCCGGGGGGTAATGATTTATCAGTTTAAAATCTACACTAGCCAAGGATGCTTCCACATAAGTTTCAGCTTTCCTGGCCCAGTGGTTCTTAAGAAGAAGACTTTTAAAGATTTTTCCTATATATTTCAATCTATGTAAAACTTGGATTCCCTATTGTTGCCTCCGCCCTACCCCCTTGGGGTCATGATTTTAACAATTTTAAACCTATACTGCCCGAGGATGCTTAAACAAAAGTTTCAGCTTTCTTGGCCCTTTGATTCTTGAGAAGAAGATTTTCAAAAAAATTTCCTATATATTTCTCTGTAAAACTTTGATTCCCTATTGTGGCCCCGCCCTAACCCCGGGGGTCATGATTTTGAAAATTTTAAATCTACACTACCCAAGGATGCTTTCACACAAGTTACAGCTTTCCTGGCCCAATGGTTCTTGAGAAGAAGATTTTTAAAGCTTTTCATATATATTTCTATGTAAAACTTGGATTCCCTATTGTGGCCCCGCCCTACCCCCTGGGGGTCATGATTTTATCAGTTTAAAATCTCTACTACCCCAGGATGCTTCTACATAAGTTTCAGCTTTCCTGACCCAGTGGTTCTTGAGAAGAGGATTTTTAAAGATATTTCATATATATTTCTATGTAAAACTTGGATTCCCTATTGTAGCCCCGCCCTACCCCCGGGGTCATGATTTTAACAATCTAAAATTTACACTACCCAAGGATGCTTTCTTATAAGTTTCAGCTTTCCTGGCCCAGTGGTTCTTGAGAAGAAGATTTTTTAATGACCTCACCCTATTTTTGTCTTTTCTTGATTATCTCCCCTTGTAGGGGGGACTTGGCCCTTTATTTTAACAATTTAAACTCACCTTTACCCAAGGATGCTTTGTACCAGGTTTGGTTAAAATTGGCCCAGTGGTTCTTGAGAAGAAGTCGAAAATGTGAAAAGTTTACAAACGGACGGACGGACAGACAGACGGACGACGGACAAAATGTGATCAGAAAAGCTCACTTGAGCCTTCGGCTCAGGTGAGCTAAAAAGTTGTATAAATTTAATTTGACAGAATCTTTCTATTTTACTCCAACTGATACATATTAGTAAATCTTTTTTTTATTTTTTAGAAATCATAGCAACAAGTTCCCCGTTTCTGTCTTTGATTAAAACAACTCGATGCTTGTATCCCTTTAATTAAAGTAATCTGGATGGTTTGCAACCAAGAAACATGAAATGAAATAGTAAAATCTATTAAAGTTGTACTTTTCAGGGAAAAATGCCCTCATTTCTTGGTTACTACCTAACATTTAGATACACATGGAAAATGATTATATAGGCTAGTTAACTTTTTCCAAATTTAAATTTTACAAAAATGCGGGTTATGTAATTTTTTCTACATTAGCTTCAATGTTAATTCAAAAACTAACAAAAAAAAAAAAATGAAGGAAAAATTTTTATTGTTGATATTTATACAGTATATTTAGTAAATGAGTTATGGTATGATTAATATAAACGTCATAATTGTATGGTGAGCGGTGTTTACAGATCAAAGAACGGCAATTGATTCTTTAAGAAATGAAGGAGATAATTCAGCGAATGTTAATTTGCGGGATATACATTCAGTACATCCTTCTATAAAGAGAAAATTATTTTAAAAAACTCTACATGAGAAGAGGAAAACACTTGCCGTCGGCTTCAATTCGACATTCAAGTTTTATCAATTGACAATACATGTAGTTTACCTCATTCATATGTCAACTCAAAATATCCCAGAAATTTGAATAAAAGATACGACCGAGTTTGCCACATCTGATTTATATATTTTTTTTTTTTTGGGGGGGGGGGGGGGTCACGGACTATATAGACGATAAGGGCCAATTTAATTGTATGACAAACAAGAATACTTCATCTTTTCTAACTTCCCTCATTTATGACGTAGCAATCCACTATAACCTGCTCATGGTGTTACGTCTCCTATCGTATTCGCTACTCAAGAGCTCGCTCCGAGTCCGATAAATTTTAAAAGCAAGATTGACTCAGCATTTCGTAATTATTAATTGATAACCTTATTAGGAAATACATCCAATCATTGGGTCGTTTGTATTTTGGTTGACTTGTTTCATACAAAATGGGAGATCTTTGATTTGATACAAGATTTGACTACACGATATCGGTATCACAGGGCTCAAGAAAGGGGGTGCTTTCTCCCCTAGGTCCATTTTTGGATTTTCCAGGGGTCCGTATTTTGTGCCCTCCCCCTACGGTTTTGTATTACTCTGACACTTTTTTATAGAATGATCAGTTTGAAATTTTCGCCCATTATATTATATGAATTCACTAACTGTAAATGGCGTCAAACATGATGCTATTTTTGCAATTTTTAAAATACAAAAACGACAATTGCTTTTTTTTGACATTTTTCCTCTGGGAAAATGCAAGTTTTTAGTAATGAGTCTAAGATAGACTCTTACAATTTTTTTTTTGCAAAATATCCCATCAATCGCGATTTTCATGGTATTATACTTGTAAAAGGCACTGTTTTAATAATTTCCCCCAATACTGCCAATAGCCTAGTCCACTGTCAGTTTTGTAACCAAGGTCATTGCCAAAAGGATGTCACTTACACAGATATTGAACTTTACTATATAGGTGCCTTTAAAGATGTCTAATTAGGTTAGTATGAGGTCAATCATGTTGTGTTATTGTCAGAATGTCTCGACAATTCTGACTTATGACATCGCTATTAAGTGTTTTATACTGTTCCAATTATTATAAGAGAAGGGGGGTGGACACAATCACTTATTTTATGCAGACATTTATATACTTGTTTCCTCCTACATTGATTTTCATCTTATGGTGGCATTTTCTGCCCCTTACTTGCAAGATAAATTATGTAAACATATGCCACCATGCAAGCTAATTATGTCAACATGAATTACATAATAATTACGGTTTGGTTCATCCAGGTAAGAAAATACATTTAAAAATTTTGTCTAATAATGAATTATACTCCAGTATGGAGTTAAGTTAACAGTATTCAAATAAATCAGGAGCAGAGCAAAGGCGGATCTTAAACATTAGAGGTGGAGTCAGGTGCCATGAGGGATTGAGCATTCCCCTGCCAACGCACCTGAAAGTAACTAATGGCCTAATAATACGTATCCATCAGCATTTAACTTAATGGTGGATTGTTGTTGCTAAATTACAAGGTCTTTGTATAGACCAAAAACTTAACGGAATGAAGACTATAATTAGGGATTGGTTTGAAGGTCTTTCGTGAGTTAGGGGACGGCTATTTCATTTTAAAGTGGGAGCCTGGCAGATTTTAGAAATAAACTATAGGTACTGTGAGTACTGAGCTCACTCTATGATACCCCCGCCTCCCAATTGATTACTAGTATAATGACAAGAGTCTATGTTTTGCCATGAGAAACCAGAAATATGAGTCCAATCAAAAAGTAAAATAGAAGATGCATAATGGCAATATCTATCAAAGATTGTGTGAAAGTTTCATTAAATTTCAATCAGTGGAATAAGAAGAGTTGCGGATAAGAGATGGGTACAACAAAGCATAACAGCCGGACGGATAGTTGGACGGACGGACATCCCGATCACTATATATAACCTCCCGCTTTTCAAGCGAGGTATAATAAACCGCATATGAACACAACTTCCTTTTTTTTGGTTGATCGTCCGAAGTAAAATTTCACAAATTGAATACCATATTTTTCATCTATTGGATGTTTGATTTGAATAGAACCAATGCTACTTTGCATATAAAATACACAATCCAACAATACCCCGATAACACTGGCCGTGCATGTTAACATAACTAATATTTTGTCTGTTGACAAATGCATATTTTTATTTTATTTTATCCTATGTTTACCCCTTTATCTCGTGGATATGACTCACTGGATATATTTTTGATACCCCATAGTTATGACATCATAATGAGTTTTGAATTAGAGCGATGAAGTTAAAGGAAGCAGAATCCTGTAATTTCAGTAATATTCGTTGAGCACCAATATTCGATGATTTAGTTATTGAGCAGATCCACGAATTTAAATGTTCATTAAATTAAGAAATATGTTATTCATTTGTATAGGCAATGCTTTTGTCCACGAAATTACGTATCCTCGAAAACGTCTGTTTTACAAAATCCACGAAAATTGATGCCAACGAAAACAAATGAAACCACAGTAGATATAAAAACAGTGTACTGTGATGTGTAAAAGGAGGCTTAAATAGAATCTCCCATTATTTGTAGTTGGATTTGATTTTTATAAAACTTGGTGGTTTGTTTATATTACCTTAATGCAAAGGTTTTGGAATATAAAAAAAAACCCACACAACTCGTTGGATAAAAATCATATCCAACTACAAATCATGAAGGATCCTATACATACTTTCATATTTAATACAAAAATCTGAATGATGTAGACACATTTAATACGTTGTAATTTAATCCTCAGTATTACCAACACACTTGACAATAGGTAACACACATCTACATGTATCTATATCATGTGTGTGTAAATTTTGCTTTTACATTTCCAATGTCTTTGTCCGAGATAAAATTACAAATAGTTAATGAACTTGTTTCTCCATCAAGGTGCTGGTTCATCAATAGGCGCGGTAAAAAAAAATCACGTGCAGGGCGGGACAAATAGTTAGACAGAAACAGGGCTTGTTGCACGTGGATTGGCGGAATTAAGAACATATAAATATAAGAATAACTGTCAGAATTTTCGATTTCATGACGATGGTCAATCGATTGGCTTGCGTGATAATTTTATGCATAAACGCCGACGCTTATGCAAATTATCACGCAAGCCAATCGATCGATCATCATGAAATCGAAAAATAAGACAGTTACTTCTTAATTCTCAAAACGTCAGATGTGTGTTTGATTGATTCATTGATTGTATATTGATTCATTGATTGTATATTGCTTAACGCCGAGTCGTCAATATTTCAGCCATATTTCGGCGGATAAGTTTGTTTATTGACCGGTTTTGGAATGGTTGTAGCTTCCTTGGCGGCTCCCAGTGAGCCTACTCTTTTTCGAACTCCAGAGAAACAATCTTTTACGTGCCAAGGGAGTTGTTATCCTTGACACGGTGCATCATTTAATGTCCCATCCGTCGGACTTAAAATTTAAAAATATGTAAACTTTTAAAAATAAAATGATCTATATTTCTCGTAAAAATTGCTCTGATCATTTCTAAATTTTATTGTAAAAATCAGTTTCATGTACCTTAACATTTGTAAAAAGTTTATATAATTATCGTTCTTGCATTATATACAAAAAAGTCTACTTCGAATAGGCGAAAAATCTGAACATTCCAATAAAATATGATCAATAGTTATCGGACAGTCACAGGATATACATTCCGGCTGAGACTCCCGATTCATTAAGTATTCATGCGTAATTTTAGAGTGACCAATACCTTTTCTTGAAATAATAATCACTTCGTCTTGTGATTTTGTTGAAAAAAAAATTCCGTAACCTGCCAAGAGAACGACCACTGTTTTTTCTGTATATGGGCCATTTTCAAAAAAAGTCCACTTTTTTGTCTTTTGATCAGAAAAATAGGGAAAAAAAATTTTAGAGTGAAAGTTTTTTTCCCGTTGGTTAATATACATGGTCATACAGCTTAAAAGTTATTTTATGATCATCTCCCAGGTGTTTTATAAAAAATATTCTATGCATTCCGAGTAAAATTTAACAGTAAAACCATGTCACATTAACAAAAATTTTATAAAGTGCTTATTTAAATGATAGGGAAAATATTACCATGTGAAGATATGTACAAATTTTGCACCTCATATTAATTGAATTTATTTACAGATTGATTTAATATGATTGTTTTACTTATGCCGCCAACTAAATACTAGTATTGTGCATTTAACATTCATGAAGTGACATGTCCCTCCAGTTTATGTCATTCCTGTTACCAAAAAGAAAATGTTAAAATAAAAAGTATCTCACTTTCCTAGGAACTGTTTTCATGATCCACAATATATCATCATTTTCTGTTGTCTCAAGTTTATGCGCGCCATGATTTGAAAGTGAGTAAAGAAAGGGTTCAAAGGTCGATACGTTTGTCTTATTGGTAGAGTATAATTAAAATACGTCCTATCTGTTACCTTCTTAATATGCAAGTACTCTTTAAATTGTTTATTCTGCTAAGACAATTAGATTAACTAAGCTACAAAGAAATTGTTTCAATGTCTCGATGATGCAAAAAGAGTACGTTATACTAAATAACGGGTGATTTATATGAATAACGTCCATCCTGTTACTGTCATTTCTGTTACCATTAATATGGTAACAGTAAGGAAAACTGGACTTCATATCTTGAGTTTTAACAATAAAAACAATTACTTTTATTTTTCTAAGTAATATAAGTTTAATAACACATGTTAAAAAACTTCGCAAATCATATTGAAATATGTTAGTGTTTCAAATAGTGCCATTACTACTTAAACATGCACTCTTGTAACAGAATGGACAGAATTTGTAACAGGAGGGACTAATTGTCCTGGTATTTATATACCGATTTAAGTTTTATCATTTCTTTTTCTTAAAATTATGAAAAATTCTTAGTTTTGCAACAGCATAGAGTACCTTTAATAAACAAAAATTAAAGTGATAAATATTTTAATAGCACTTTACAATTAAATTTCGTAACAGGATGGACATAAATGTCTTATATTGTCTCGAATTTGCCAGATTTGACAAAATCGTGTTTTTATTCTACATTTATTTCTCTTTTCCTAACCAATAAAGTTAAAAAAAAGTCAATTTTTATTTCAAATGTAGATTTCATTGTCCATCCTGTTACACTGTTTTGTCCATCCTGTTTCTGTTTTGTCCTTCCTGTTACCTGAGTCCTTACTGTTACCAGTATATTTTCCTAGTTTAAATTGCTTTGGAAGAGCACCTGTTTAAATAACTTTCTGTAACTGTTTATTCTAATCACAAAAATAATGTACAAGAATGTTTTTTTTCAACTATAGCAAATAAATATTCAGCAACAAGGCTTTTCATGAAGAAAAACCTGTAGATTTTGCTTCTGTTTGGTATATGGTAGTTTGACATGCTTTTAAACGCTCATATATTAGATGAATGTCAAACATCTTGGCATTCAATGATATTTTTTTCATTTTTTGACGATATACAAAAGATTATTAGATAAAAATTTTGAAATGGACTTTTACAGCTCTTTTTATGAAAGTAACAGGAAGGACATTAAAATTTAAATGTATAAGATAAAATGTCAATATTTTTTAAAAGAAATATTTTTCTTTTATGAAATGCAGTGGATTTTAGGAGTTTATTACTATATTATTCAAATAAAGTTGAAAAAGTCATAGTAAAACCACTTTCATTTTTCAAAAATATGTCATTTAAAAAGTGGACATTTTTTGAAAATGACCCATATACATCTGTATAAACGTATAATAAGTACTTGCTTTTGCCTGGATTTTTAGCCATTTGTTTTGTACGAAACGATAAGATCTTGTCCACGGCTACTTCTCTTCTACATTCATTTTCCCGTATGTTGATGAAATACGATCTCTCTGATTGGTCAAAATTTTAATGAAAAATGTTATTAGAAAGGTCACCATGCAGGAGATGACCCTGAATGGGGTTTCTTCAGATCCTTGTGTAGCGATCTTTATGTGAGCGGATCAAAGGATCTGATTTTAATCAGATTGTACTGAATTAAAATATCTAAAATATAAGGGTGATCAAGATTCTTATTTTTAATGGATTGTAAGCAAGAGAGCGAGTCCGAAAATATAGTAAAATGTTGTCACTAGGAGATTTTATATATTCAAATGCAAGTTGTATGGCTTTGCTTCTGCTGTGAAAATAATAAAGTTGCTTCATTTGGAAGCCTTGTTGAAAATATACTATCATCAATAACTGCAGCTGATGCAACTGTATCCTTACCTTTTGAACCACAGATGTGTGTTTGAAAGAAACCGACTAAATTTGACGTCAAGCAAAGCTTGCGTCCAATGATGCTTGATTGAAAACAAAAGACGACAGATGAAAAATGTTAACGAAGAAAAAAGAAAATATTAGTTATAAAGAAATCTCTTAGTAGCAAATAAACAATAAAGAGGACGGTGAATCTTTTTTCAAAGCTTTCTTCTTGAACATCCTAAATCAATAAGACATTCAGTCGCCTGCGTTGCGAAGTGGTTAGAGCGCCTGCTGTAAAGTCGCAAATACGGAGTTGCGTCGCGGGTCCCCTTGCCACGCTGGGACGGGGAGACCAGTCCTTCGGATGAGACCGTATTAACCAAGGTCCAGTGTCGCAGTAGTTGCTGACATGAAAAAGATTCCTTACTGCTTACTGGCCGTAAGTTCCGACCCTAGGACAAAATTTGCAGCTCTCCACCGACAAGTGGTGGTGTCTCCATATGAGTGAAAAAAAAAAAAACTCAACTGTCTCGAGAGGACGTTAAGCAACATACAAACAGACAATAAGACATTCGTTTATATAAAATAAATAGTGTTAGTTTTAGGGTAACATTTGAAATTGACACTCCCTCGGAAAACCATTACATTCTCAACTGTTATCCTAAAAAAAAAACATTTACTATTTTATATTTATATAATGTTCCGAGAAACCATTATTTATCTTGCATACATAGGGCGAAATATCCCACCACATATGCGTATAATTTAAAATCGAAAAATGTAAATAATATGATATGCTAAATATGGATTCAAGTACATCTTTCAGATAGAATGGTTAATTTAAATGTGAAGATAACAACAGTAATCATGTTCAAAGGCCAATTTATCATTACAATTTGTTAACAGAGCAGAACTCCTAATTAAATAGGAGGCGGGGCCGTGGAAGAGCACCCTCTATAGTCAAACATGAGTTTTCCATGCCCCGCAGTGGGAACCCGGTCAACTCTCTGTACTCCTTGACCTTTGCAGTTCCCGACCAGAGTTGAAAACAATACAAGGAGTAGTGATTTCTAAAGTTCTGGATTGGAAACATCTTTAATCGTTTCTACTTAATGATTGTATTAGTTACAGAATCATAGTAAGGAATTCATCAATTACCATTCGGAAGATTTGGAGGTGGTGTTATATCTAGTTTTAAATATCTGTTAATACTCCCAAAAATTCTTAAAATCAGGCTCAGAAACATTATAGTCCAATGCAAAGGGCTGATATTTATGAAAGCTGTTTAAGAGAAAACTGTAAAATAATGCAGTCAAGATCTTAGCAGAAAAAAATACACGTTGTAACTGTTTTGCGATATCGTAGTAAGTGTACTTATTTGGGAAAATTAAAGAAACAAAAATTGATGGTATTTCTTTGTGAACATTAGAAAAAAATATTAGATTATCGATTAGTAAAGGTGAGTGCAATTATAAAAGGTGTGTGCTGAATTTTTCTTTCTTTGCACAATTGTACTGATTAAGGAAAAAAAAAGATTAATAAAAAAACTTTACGTAAAAACAAAACTTAATAAAACTTTAGAAAATTAAACGCTTACAAAGAAAGTATATTTTTCTCATTTGAATCCTTTGAAGATTTCCAAATCTAACTCTTGTAGATAAATACACTCACCCCTTCTGTCTTTTTTCCATAATTGCTACTAGATTCTGCAGAATGAGTAACTTCACCGTCTTTTGTTGGATTTCTGTACTGTTCATCCATTTGTTTCAATTGTCGGCGAATAGCCTGTAGCCTTTTACTTGCCTGATACATTGTCTCCTTATATTCCCTATAAATGTTTGACAATTTTATAAATTGAAAACTTCTGCACAGGAAATATAAAAAGGCTTAGTAGAAATGGTACAATTTGTTAAAAAAAAAGAACTGGTCACGATAACATAAAAAATCATGATTTGCACCTCAGAGATAAGCACGTTAATACACGACTGACAATTGTGTTTTCTTGTTTTATAACTCAGGCATGCTTATGATTTTACGACTAGCGTTTTTATAGAAATCATTACATATACCAACTGAATACGTACTAGAGGCTCGTGGGTCTTGTAGGTAACGTGAATATCATTAAAGGCTACAACTAGTTTGGCCAAAAATAGAGCTGTGTGACGGTGCACATTTTAATGTTTTTGAATTCTGACATAATTTTATATAATCAAGGATAATCAATATTTATTTTATTCTTCTAACTAAATTATAAGCAAATTTTATTTAAAAGTTTGTGATTTTGAAAATAGGAAATATTTAGAATTAAGTGTACCTTCTAAATAAATAAATTAGTTTATTTGTGCGGATTAACATTCACGCATAAGTTCCCTTTATTTCTTGATCAAACATATGTTACAATTTATTTTAAGTAATACTTTCTCACATATCGGCAATTATCAATGGTAAAGTTAATTTGTAATATAAACATTTGCCTGTCCATCTATTCATCTGTCAGAACATACGTATTTGAGTTAATTACTATCACTTCGGGATTAACTCTTAACAATAGATGCCAGAATAAGTGAGAATCTCTTCGGCAAGTTAAATCAAACTCTAGGTAATAAGGGACGCTATCCCTGTGAGGCTCCGATAGGGATATCAATTAAATTCTATTAATGACAATCATAATTAAAAATAATTATCCCCCTTGAGTGACCTCTCAAAGGACAGGTTGAGGGTTTAAGTTTGTTCTCCCGTCTCCCTCTCGTCACTTACGCTCGGGACACGAGACAATAAACACTGTATAACCTCAACCTTGTCATATTTTAAAGGTCGGGCCAACAAGGAATATCCAAAGGGCCAAGGACAAAGGTGTACTAGCGTAAGGCAATCCAGAGCTAATTCCCTGGCGGCAGAAACCTACGCCGTAATAGCTGTCCTGAAATTGTCAAAAATTTTTACAGCTTGGAGAGTCAAAAAATTACATGCAGCTCGAGGTTTATATAAGATAACGTACACTGTATAATAAAAGTATATCTAATATATTACCAATTTCGCTTCACCCCTTTTTAAAATCTATTTACTAGTATATGATAAAGCAAATAGTTTTGGGGACCTATACATAATACCAATTCCGAATTTATAAGGAACAGACTGACAATAGCTGGCAATTGCTCTCTGAGCAAAAAGCCCAGGCTTAAAAGACATTCTGGAATTTTTGGAACTCAAAAAAAAAAAAAACCCCAAAAAACACACACACACACACACCCTAATTCGTACGCTCACAAATGATAACCAAACATGAAACATACATTTATTGACTGATTTCGAGGGCAACGTGGGTTTCGTCGGACCCAAGAACCAAACTGTCTGCCCGAGAAAATAGACAATAAAATGTTTTGTTATACTTTTCATTTTAATTTTTTTTTGACATACATGTATTTTGTGCTGTTTTTAGTTATATAAACTCAGGCCCCTCACTATTGAACACCAACCAAAGAAAATGAGATTAAGCTCCGCCCATTCTGTGACGTAAGTGGTCCAACATCTCATCGACCGGTCCAACATCTCACTCAGCTGTCATACATCGATTTTTTTATGCCCGCTCAGCAAAACGTAGAAAACATTGACCTTGGAGTTTGACCTGCTGTTTAGAAACTTTAACCTTGGCCATAACTTTTGAACAATAAGGGTTAAGGCTTTCACATCTTCCGGTCAGCCATTAGTGTAAGATGTAGGCTGTTAAAGCTCTGAGAGAATTAGTGGGTGCATTGAAGATACGTGTGTGTGTATTGTCTCTTGGCAAGTATGTCATCGTATAATATGCCATAGTTTCTTATATTAGTGATTTTGAAGCTGCTCATCAAATATAGACAAAATTTTTAATTAATTGTGTCGTTTGGTCCAATGAACTCTACTCACGATACCAACCAATGTCGGACTCTAGATGTGCTAAGGACACCAAACGTAAAAGGTCTTCTGAATTAAGTTTCTCTGAACACTTATCATCTCGAAGACGTATCACGTCTTCCTCATCCTTGCCAGATATTTCTAATCTGTCAGCCGAGATGGCCACTAACTTTGAGAACAGTCAATCAAAAATCCCATCATCCTCTCCTTTGACCCCAACATCTACAGTCTTAAGTTCATCACCTGACCCAAACAAAAGTACTGGCTCTTCAACAGCTATAGTTGACTCCAACGGGGAGATACAAACATCTGCCATAAATGAACTAATTGTTAATGCCGTTCATAGTCAGGCTTTCATGGGGGCATTTGCTCCACTTATTGCATCTGCAATCACTCCCCACATCCAACTTATCGTTCAAAGCTGTCTCCAGCCCATTTTAAGTTCAATTAAGGAACAGCAAAAAGATATAGAAGAGCAAAATGAGGAAATAAAAACCTTAAAAGAGAGTAATGATGAATTAAAACGTAGAGTAGATGATTTAGAATATGGGCTAGACAACCTAGAGCAGTATGGGCGCAGACCTTCTCTACGCTTCCATAATGTCCCGTTACCTGAGCCAGGCGAGGATGGGACAAGGGAGCCACTCGACACTGAATCCGCAGTTATCCAGATCTGTGCAGGAATGGGTGTTACTATCACTCCTGATGATATAGATAGATCTCATCCTATTGGTAGCCCAAAACAAAATAAAATTCAAATCATTTGCAGATTTAGAAATTGGAAGATCAAAAACAGAGTTTACAGCGAAAAAAAACAATTGAAAAACAATGTCAATAAAATTTTTGTGACGGAAGACTTGACCAAGTATAGACAAGCCTTAGTTTCTAAAATCATACAAGCAAAAAAATCAGAAATCGTCCATAGTTTCTGGACCTACGACGGGAGAATTTTCATTAATTTTGAAAAGAAGGGACACCGTTACGAAGTACGTTCATTCGAGGATCTTGAAAATCTCCTTAACGGGTAAATGAATTATAAATAACCAAAACATGTGAGACATTCATCAAGACTGCCACTTACAATCCCAAGGACACAAAATATCAATTTACGTATCATATTATATTATATGTAGCTATTAAGCACTACATTTATGTAAATATAGCACTATTCACCCACTTGCTCTCCTTTGATTATGTCATTTGGTTTCTTTTTGTTCATGGTGATCGGTCGTGGTTTTGTACATATGTAACATATGACTGAATCACATAGATTTCCATTTTTGTTTTGTACTTTATTTTTTTGTCTTTTTACCCCCATTTTCTTTTGTTTTTGTTTGTTTTTCTCCATTTTCATGTGTTCACAGTCTTGTATGTATGCTCCGCCCTATTTGCGATATTGCTCTCACATATTATACATTGCGGCTCTACAATCTATTTTTAAAGAAAAATGTATCAATATTTTAATCAAAGATAGGTAATTCTATCGAGCAATATCGAGCCGCTATTGGCAACTATTACTGCAATAGCAGATGTACGATCCAAAAAGTGTTTTTTCCTTTTTTAGATGTCAAAAACCTACATTTATATTTGATAAACTCTAGAAAGAAATGGTTTAAACTACAAAAAATGTGTGGTATTTTTCAAAACTTTCTGCATCTGCAATTTTGGTTTCAAATTATTTTTTTCTTGCATCTTTTGTCAGGGGACATTGAAATAAATCCGGGACCTACAAATGATCAGATACACACATTGGACATCATTCATTTAAACATCAGAAGTTTACGACATAAGATTGAAAATGTAACAGCATTAATCACGGATTTTGATATTTTATGTTTCACGGAAACACACTTGGACTCAAGTATTTGTAATAGTGACATTATGATTGAAGGTTATGATACAATTTTTCGCAAAGATAGAAATTCTAATGGTGGAGGTATCATTATCTATGTTTCTTCATGTTTTCGTGCTATTCGTCGCATTGACCTTGAACCCATATCAATCGAATGCGTCTGGATAGAAATAAGTGAACCTACCTGTAATCTTTTTCTTTGTTGTATATATCGTCCACCCAGTAGCGAAAAATCCTTTTGGGACAAATTTTTATGGTCAGTTGAAAAAGTATCAGATATATCCAACAAATTTATAATTGTAGGTGACTTAAACGTTGATTTCCTTGACAATACTCGCACACTTCCTATTAAAGACATCATGCTGAATTATCACTTGACAAACACAATCAGCGAACCGACACGAACTACATACACTTCGAATACTCTTATTGACCCAGTTTTGATCAGCTCAGACCTTGTAGCACTCCACTCAGGCGTGATAAACACAGACAGTACACTAACTGATCATAAAGCAACTTATGTTTTTTTAAAATCTAGTATCATCAAAAGTCAACCTTATGTTAGGAAAATATGGGATTACAAAAATGCTAATATAGAAAAACTTAATAACCTTATAGAAAATGCTGACTGGGAAAATCTTATTTGTAATGCAGAATCAACTGACGAAGCTACCGAAAATTTTTCAACCAAATATCTAGATCTCGTTAGGGAATGCGTACCGGAAAAATCAGTATTAATAAGACCCAAAGACAAACCTTGGTTTGATTCACTTTTAAGGAAAACCCATCGGGAAAAAAATAGATTGAGACGAAAAGCACAAAAAAGTGATAAACAGAGTGATTGGGATGATTTTAAGCATATAAGAAATAAATTTAATAACATGAAAAAACATGCTATTGAAAATTATCAAAATACTCTTGAATTACAACTAATTGATTCAAGTAAAAACAACTCTAAGCTTTACTGGAAACTTCTAAGAGACACTTTTAAAAGTAAGTCAACCACAGACATCCCCCCTTTACAGTACACATCTGCATCAGGTGATGTTAAGTTTGCTTTTTCTGGAGAAGATAAGATACATGTACTCAACACTTATTTTGCTTCAATTACATGTGTTGATGATGAAATGTCTGAATTACCTAAAGAAAACATTGAGTGCAATAGTGTTTTTGACAATATCTTTATTTGTGAACAAGAAATTATTGACATTTTATCTATATTACCTGTCAATAAAGCCATTGGAGAAGACTGTATTAGCCATAAAATGTTAAAATCAACAAAATTATCTGTTGTTAAACCTCTGTGCTTATTGTTTAACCGTTCATTGAAAGACTGTGTTTTTCCAAAAAAATGGAAATTAGCTAATGTAATCCCTTTGTTTAAAAAAGATGATCCTGCAGTTTTATCTAACTATAGACCTGTTTCATTGTTAAGCTGTGTCAGTAAAGTGATGGAGCGTATTGTATTTAAACACTTGTACAACTATTTTCACTCTAACAATATTTTTTATAAATACCAGGCTGGTTTCTTACCTGGTCACTCTACTGTATATCAGTTATTAGAAACATATGATAACATTGTTAGAAATATTGATGAAGGCAAATCCTGCTGTATGATTTTTTGTGACTTATCTAAGGCCTTTGACCGTGTATGGCACAAAGGACTCTTATTTAAATTAAAAATGTATGGTGTAAAGAAAGATATGTATAGTTGGTTAAAAAGCTATTTAGAGAATAGAACGCAAAGAGTGATATACAAAAACCTGGTATCCCCTTCTGAATCTCTTTATGCGGGTGTTCCACAAGGCTCTGTATTAGGTCCATTGTTATTTTTAATTTATGGGAACGATGTAGCTGATTAGATGTCAAGCTTTTGTAGACTTTTTGCTGACGATAATAGCTTGCAGTATGCATCAAAATGTGTCAAATCTATAGAAAGTCATCTGAATAATGATATTTTATCTCTAAGACTTGAAGAATGGTCTAAAAATGGTTGCTAAAATTTAATCCCTAAAAAATAAGGTTGTATTTTTGAACACAAGAAAAAACAAAGAATTTCCAAAACTCCTTTTCCAGGATAGCCAATTAGAATATGTTCAAACTCATAAGCATCTAGGGGTAACGTTTTCATACAACTTAAGTTGGTCATCTCACATTGAAATCTTGCTGTCTAATGCATACAAAAAATTAGGTCTTTTGAAAAAACTTAAGTTTAAAATAAATCGAAAAAGCCTTTCACTTATGTATACTTCATTTATCCGTCCCCAACTTGAGTACGCTTCAGTTGTATGGGGTGGTTGTCTATCCATCGATTCTGAAAAATTAGAAAAATTACAACTACACGCAGCTCGGATTGTTACTGGACTAACTATGATTGCCTCTAGAGACTCTTTGTATTTTGAAACAGGCTGGGAACCACTCAGCGACAGACGTAAGATCCAAAGATTAAATACCATGTACAAAATTCACAATGATTTAGTACCAGATTACCTATCTGAGATTATACCTGATATGCGATGTAATGCTTCTGCATATACAACAAGAAACTCACAAAATTATAGTATACCTGTATGTAAATTGCAAACCTACAAATCATCATTTGTACCAACTGTAATAAATGAGTGGAATTCCTTACCGCTAAATACCAGACTTTCGAGCTCTTTGTCTGTTTTCAAAAGTAAAATTAAACAAAAAATAACAGAAGCTCCGCCATATTTTAATTTTGGTAAAAGACGCAACAATATACTGCATACACGGCTTCGGCACAATTGCGTGCTAAACGCTGATCTTTATAGATGTAATATAATATCTAGTCCACTATGTTCCTGCGGTAAGGTAGAAAATACGCATCATTATTTTTTCTCGTGCCCTAACTACAACGAGGCCAGGAAAGAGTTTTTCGATAAGTTTTTGAGATTTAATAAAGTCCATATTATTGACATTCAGACTTTACTTTGGGGGGATACATCACTCAGTATTGCTGAAAATGAATATCTATTTTCTATAGTACATTCTTATATTCAGCATTCTGGTAGATTTAACTGATTGTACACATTTTTTAAAACTATTTGTATACACAATAATGTAGCAGTCTATATATGTCTACAATGAGAGTTTATTTAATTTACTTGTTATTTATTTTGTACAAACTGTTGAACACTTCTAATTCATCCTGTTATAATATCTCATGTAGGGAGAGGGCGATTTAAGTTTTTAGAACTTGTGCCCAATCCCATTGTATATATTTTGTGCAATAAAATATGTTCAAACAAAAAAAGGCTTTCATACTTCATATGCATGTATGCAATCCTTGTAACAAGACATTTATGTAGAAACCAACAATTCTGACCCTTTGACCTTGAACCTGGAGTTTGACGCCCTTTTCAAAAATATCTATGGCCATAACATTTGCACAGGCAATGCAAGGGCTTTCATATTTCACAATTGTATTTCTTGTGAGAAGAGGTTACTTTGGCCATGGGTATCATCATATTTAACTTGCTTTTAGAAAAGTTTTTTATCTTCGATATGTTGCCATGCTGGGGCATCGGTGTTTTAAACACACATCTTGTTTTCATTAAATTTATTTTTTTGTATACATTATATATACTGTATATTTATAAAGTGATCATTTAAATCAAGCAAAATATGTTTCTGTTTCAGTGTGGAAATATATAAAGATATATTTCTTCAAACCATTAAAAGATACTTTTGAATTTTCTTATTTGTAAACGCTAAAGAGTTCATACATGTTTTCATAATAAACATTTCTATCGACACAATCAAGCCAATTAATCAATTACAATGTACTACCGAGTTAAATGTCGGTGGTACGAGTGTATACTTAATTAGATAGCAAGAATGCGCGAATCTGGTGACAAGACCTATATGTGCTGACTTGGTTTGCCATTTTAATGGTTTTTGACTAAGTTATACAATGGCATCTTTTACTCAAAAGATAACAGGGGGCAGTCAAAAGTTCACGAAATATGTATCACACAGATAGGCTATCAAAATGGTCGTATTTCAAAAAGAAATTTTTGAAGAAAATAAAACTTATGTAGAATTAAACACCTGAGTGTTAATAATTATTGACATTAATCAAGTGAATCGTCAAGCGGGCCATCTTCTCGCAACAGAATCTCTTTCTGAAAATGATTCATTTAGCATTCACTGTGAATAGTGTCAAATGTCTCTAGTCCATTTTAAAAAAAAATGTAAATTACATATTAGCTGAATTTTCACTCAAAAGCTTCCATCGCTAACCATTTCGTAGTTTGTTTGGAAACACATATGCTTTTTGAGATATTCTAAAATTAAAAATCCCGAATCATAAACTTTATTTCTTTCTAAAGTCCCCTAAGCATTTGAGATATTGAAACTATAAAATCTCAAAATAAGAGATGCTGTATATGTAAACTGTTTAAACAAATATTATTCGAATATTCATATAAGAAAGAAAGAAGATAAGTATCCCTCATCAAAACATATCATAATTAGCTTAAGAATTTCTTTCTCTTACATTCTTTGTTCTTTCAAGAGCGTATTTATTTCCCATGCAAATTTTGCAAATGTCAAAAAAGGGGAAAAAAAAATGAAAAAAGAGAAAACTAATTAGTTACATGTATTTTGAATCTCTATTTAATAAATCAAAGTTCGGTAAAAACAATTTAAAAAAAAAAGATGAATACGGAACAAAGTTAAGTATAATGTACTATAGTACAGTATGCTAGAAAATTGATATAATTAATATTGGACCAAAATTAAAGGAGAAATAGCGTTTCAAAATTCACAGTTTGTCGAAATCAAAAACTTGTGTGCAGAATGATATATCATGATAGTAAAGACCGTAAAGTAGTAAAACATACATGTATCAAGACTTATTAAGACTATTATAAGAGTTTCACCCAATTTTAATAAACTACTACAACATAATGTTTGGAATAAAAACCCATACTATATATTATGATATATTTCATACACTGTAACAACAAACTACAATATGCGTTATGAATATTATTGCAACTGGATATAGAAATTTAAGGTCACTACAAGGGTTAGCTCAAAAATCGCTCTGAAGCAATGAAAAATAAATTCTTTCTGCATTTACACACATCCAGATTTAGACAGGATCGTACAATATAGCGTAGTTTGTGATGATGAATAACCATGGGAACACTGCTTAAAGCTGAACATGACTCGTAAATAGGCATACGCCATTTTCGATAGCATTATCTACGATACATCAATACTAGGGTATATTCGTCGCTTTCGTTACACCTGACTGCTTTATTGTCACGGGTATCGGCGTGGAATGGCGACCCGTGTTCGTTCTGGTTATCTTGCATTGCCTTTTTTCATATTTTATTGCAGTTACGTTTATCTGTGTTGTTTGTATACTGCACTGACTTTTACGACTATAATTGTAAATTTATTTGGTATCTTACTTTCCTGCATTAGACGAAGTATTACGTTATTATTCTTGCTACCGAGTCATGTATAGCATACGTCCGTCTACACCGGTGCTGACTGATTACACTGAATAGTAAAGCCCAGAAGGCTCATTCGAGATTCAAGTTTAGAAATACGAGATTCGAAATTCGAGTTTCGAAATTCAAGATCCAAACTAACCAATCAAAAGCGGGTTCAACATTAATTTTGATTACTCCCCTTTGTTATGTTTTTACTATCAAGAAATCGTTGAATATATTTATAACAAATGGGTCATTTGCGAAAAGGATAATGCAAGAAAAAATGTTTTATGTATTAAAACGAAATAAAAATAAAATTTGGATTACATTTTGAACTAGTGCTAATTGTAACGGGGACCGTTACAGATGTTCCCCAAATGCTCCCCAACTCCCTTTTGGTGCCATATTCCC
Organism: Saccostrea cuccullata; assembly: GCF_032062105.1. Taxonomy (NCBI): domain Eukaryota; kingdom Metazoa; phylum Mollusca; class Bivalvia; order Ostreida; family Ostreidae; genus Saccostrea; species Saccostrea cuccullata. The sequence continues at coordinate 147,152 of NW_026920520.1, read as the reverse complement.
TGTAAGCTTCATTAAATAAGACAAACTCTATGTATCTGAGATTTTAACAACATTTACAAAGAAGTGTACAAAAATCATTTAAACTTTAGCATTGCACGCGTGCACATGAGAATGCATTTGCGTCATGACCATATCATCTTGTCTACACAATCTATATTTTTAATACACTGAATATTAAAGTATTTAATCCAAAATTATTAAAAAAATACGCTCATTCAAGTAATATGTTTGATTTTACTCATTTCACGTGCACGCACGTGCATACATGAGCATTGACAAAAGTCCATTACATCTATCTATGTTCTAAATTCCACCCCGTTTGGGTGAAAACTAAGGGAGTCACAACTGTTTAAAGTTTCAGCCAATCAGATTGCAGCACATGTACACGCACGTGTATGCATGTGCATGGTGACCATACCTACTTGTAGAAGTCCATCATATCTATATGTTCCAAATCCCATCCTGTTTGGTTGAAAACCAAGGGAGTTATAGCTGTTTAAAGTTTCAGCCAATCAGATTGCAGCGCACGTGCATGCACGTGTTTTCATGATAATTGCTTTATTTCATGTTGTAGGATATCCTAATGCATGGCTATGTTCAAAATTTCAAAGGATTTCGTCAAAAAACAAGAAAGATATTGAGACTTTAGTTGCAGCCAATCAGAGCGAAGTGCACGTGCATGCGCGTGAGATCTTGCTATTTTCACCATGTTGTCATGTCTATACTACTAATATATCCTCACATTATGAGTTTCAAAGCATTTCATCTAAAAATAGAACAGTTGTGGCTATATCTATTATATTGGTCATTTCACGTGTTGCACGTGCACGCTCTTGCAAGCACGTGCGCGCAAAATGACCTTGATTCCGCAAATCTACATAACATGTCTACTAACCCTAAAAAGGTTTTACCTACATCGGACGAACAGTTTACAAGATCATTCCCGGACAAAAAAGTACCAGGAAGAAGAAGAAGAAAAAAAATAATAATAATAATAAGAAACAGAGTAAAAACAATATGTTCCCCAACTTCGTTTGGGGAACATAAAAATACATAGGCCTATATAATTTTGTTTTTCTCATTGAACAAAATAGTAAATACGTATATATGGAATATTATATGGTCTTATCGTTGACCTGCGGAACAGGTAGGTCGACTATTTTTTTTTATCAGATCATTGCTGAGGGAGAATATTATATTTGATTATAATTAGATAAGAAATACTAGTATTATGAATCGTCTCTATACTGCAGTAATTCAAGGGTATATATTTCATTACATTTATAAAGGGTACATTTGTGCAGTGAGACTTGGCTGCTGAATCGAGCTGCAGCGTAATAAGGTTTCAGGAGTATATTTTAGTCTTTAGTCATAACGGTATGGACAGAGACTAAAATTTAAAACAATAACGCTATAGTTCTGCATCTAATTTAGACTCATTTTCTATTGATATAGAATAAGATAAATGCCGCATTAATTTTTAATATTGCAAATCTGTATTGTCTACATGATTTTTAATTAATTCAAGAAATCAAAGCCTTAGATGAAGATAAGTAATTAAATACTTAATTTTTTATGTATTTCCTCTATCTGGAAAACGAACACGATTTTTGTTTTTCAATACTACGTTACCTTTCAAGTTTTACAAAGTAACATTTTCAGTGTGTTTGGAAAAATAGGCAGGTGAGGTGGGTAGGGGTGGGGTTATAGTTAATCTGTAGACACTTGATACTTATTTATAACTTTATTTATATGTCATCAACCCCGGAAACAAAGTAAACAAGACAAAAATATATATACCTCTGATATATTGTGACGTTACCTATTTTCGATAGTATCCTAATTTCGATAGGCTAATGTTTTTAACAAAAAATTAGAAAACCTTTCGTAATTTTTTGGAACTCTTATCCCAAAAATATCACCAGATGTAAAAAGTGTAAAAAAAAAAGCCAAAATGATCGAAAGTTATGCCATTTAGAGAGGTAAGATTTTTTTTCTTTTTATCTATTCAATTCACGCCCTTTTCTCATAATGCCCAAAAAATTACTCTAAAACCCTATCTCCTAAGCCTGAAAACAACATTTGATGTTTAAATTTTATCGTCTGTTAAAAAGCTCTGTGTTGTGGCTTAAAAATAGATTGGGAAACTTCCGCTAAAAAAATAAAGTACGGAAGCCTGCTAAAGGTATTTTATTTCAAATGTTGACATCTTTTAATGTTTTAAGTTTTGTTTCTGTTGATTTATTGTTCGTTTTTTTGTAGATATTTTCCATCAAAAGGGGAAATTACAAGAATTATTATAGGCCAAAGGCTGTGGATAATGCTTTCCAAGCAGACAATGGCTCCTTGCTTAAAATTTTATTTTATAAAATTTCAACAAAAAATAAAACAAGAGGCCCATGGGCCACATCGCTCACCTGAGTAACTTGGGTGATGCAGATCTTTTTTAAAGATTTCTTCTATATATATTTCTATGTAAAAATTGGATTCCCTATTGTGGCCCCGCCCTACTCCTGGGGGTCATGATTTTAATAATTTAATATCTACACTACCCAAGGATGCTTCCACATAAGTTTCAACTCTCCTGGCCCAGTGGTTCTTGAGAAGAAGATTTCTAAAGATTTGTTCTATATATTTCTATGTAAAACTTGGATTCCCTATTGTGGCCCCGCCCTACCCCCGGGGGTCATGATTTGAACAATTTAATATTTACACTACCCAAGGATGCTTCCACATAAGTTTCAGCTTCCCTGGTCAAGTAGTTTCTAAGAAGAAGATTTTTAAAGATTTGTTCTATATATTTCTATGTAAAACTTGGATTCCCTATTGTGGCCCCGCCCTACCCCCGGGGGTCATGATTTTAATAATTTAATATCTACCCTACCCAAAGGATGCTTTCATATAAGTTTCAGCTTTTCTGGCCCAGTGGTTCTTGAGGAGAAGATTTTTTAATGACCCTACCCTATTTTTGTATTTTCTTAATTATCTCCCCTTGGAAGGGGTGTTGGCCCTTGATTTTAACAATTTAAATTCCCCTTAACCCAAGGATGCTTTGTACCAAGTTTGGTTGAAATTGGCCCAGCGGTTCTTGAGAAGAAGTTGAAAATGTGAAAAGTTTACAGACGGACGGACGGACGGACGGACGACGGACAACGGGTGATCAGAAAAGCTCACTTGAGCTTTCAGCTCAGGTGAGCTAAAAAATTAATGTTAAATTAATTATATTTTATTTGTTGATATTAAGATTTGCAAATGTTTTCCTTTATATAACACTACTGAAAGCAAGCGTTTTTATAACTGTATAAATACAAGTACGGGATCAAGAGGTCATAGATGTGCGTATGGATAAACGTTCGACGTAATTTCTCAGTGACGTCATAATGGTTGACGCGCGTTCAGTGGATTACATACATGCCGTTGAATTTGAAAAATAATGCATTTCACACGTTTAAAGTCACAATCAGGCAAATTTAAAGTATGAATAAGTCGCAAATGTAAATATAAGTAATAAAGTATCATTTTTTGGAGTTTTATTGGGATGTAAAACGGGTTGGCACATGATCAAATCTTCAATCTTTATTAAAATCATAGTTGAAAACAGGACAAAGTAATCCAATACCATAAAAAATGACAAAAAACAAATTAAGGAAAACAAAAACCCACACAAAATAACATAATTTGATGATTTTATGACGATAACTGTGCTCCATACTTGCTATCGAAAATAGGTGACGTCATTCAAAACAAGTAGGATTATGGCAGATACAGATAGTTGAAACAGTACTAAAATTCTTGATTTCAAAAACAGATAAATGTCTGAATATATTTATGTATTGTTGACTAATAATAGAAAAATAATTGAGGTGAGAAAAACACAGATGCCTAGATTAATTTTTTGACTTAAGTTTTACACTATCGAAATCCGGTAACGCCAGGATATGTATTCTATTTAATATTTAAGAAGCCATAATATAAATTGAAGTATATCTTGCTGATCAAAAATCCAATGATTATTTAAATTTCCTTCCAATATATATAATACTCTTTCTTGCATTGTAATTTAATCAAATGACGCATTTGTTATAAATATATTCAACGATTTCTTGATAGTAAAATCATAATAAAGGGGAGTAATCAAATGTTGAACCCGCTTTTGATTGGTTAATCTGGATCTTGAATCTCGAAACTCGAATTTCGAATCTCGTATTTCGAATCTCGAATTTCGTATTTTGAACCTCGAATCTCGAATGAGCCTTCTGGGCTTTCGTAGAATAGTGAATAATTTCTGCCCTATTTATAGGGGTCTGTAGAGTAGCGAGACTCGAGAACAAAAATGGCGGACACATTCTTTTTACGAATCATGTTCAGCTTTAATGAAATCAAAATCTAATAAATAGAATTTTATAATTATAGGATACGTGAAGTTTCCTGTTGTTCTGAGTCTTACGAAATTGAACCAAAATTGTAGAAAGATCATCATTTTGAAGAATTTCACAAAAGATATATATATATATATATATATATATATATATATATATATATATATATATATATATATATATATATATATATATATATATATATATATATATATATATATATATATATATATATATTATGAAAACTTCGGCAAGACTACAGAATAATGTATTCAAGTATATTATATTTGTGTATCTTAGTGTAGTTTTACTGACATTGAAATATCATAAGTACTTTGAATAAATGCAGTAATAAAATTTGGTAGATAACTAAAAATGAAGGCAATGGAATTTCAAAAAAATCAACCACTTCTTAAATTGCTTTGAGAGATTTTTTTTCGCGAAAAGAGCACATACAAGTCTATATACACTCTTATTAAATTTGTATTATGAAATGTACTGGGGAGTACTATACTAAAGAAGAGGCCAATGGGCCTTATAGGTAACCTGAGCATCATGTAACAACTTTCCAACCATTGAAGAGGCCATGTCATTCACAAATTTGAAAGAGGCACCAGTGCTCATCACAACTATACACTTAGTATGCTTAGTTAGTTTACTGAATACCCATAGGCAGAGTAGGGGAACAAAAAATGCATTTCAACTAATCCAAAATATTCAGCAATAGCCAATAGTCATTACTCATAAGTGCCCAACCCATCAAGAAACCCTGACCCTGGGTCCACACTTTTACAATTTTGGAAAAGGCACCCTTGCTCATCACATAAATGTTTGATTATTACCAAGGAGCAGATTTCAAAGCATTAATTTATTTTCAGGATATAGCTAGAGGAGCCCCCCTCTATAATATCCCTGACTCAGGGGCCTTGAAATTCACAAATCTGAAAGGACCGTTGCCCATCATAGCTGTAGAGGTAGTTCATCTGTTTCATATCCAGGAGCAGAGGAGAAGATTTTCAAAGAATTAATGTATTTTCAATATATAATAAATATAGCTCCGCACCAACACCAGAACCCCTGACCTTGGGCCATGAAATTCACAATTTTAGAAGAGGCACCCTTCCTACTGTAATCATAACTATGCATGTAGTTAGTTAGTTTAATACCCAGGAGAAGAGATTTTTCAAAGAATTTATGTTTTTCCCTTTATAATCAAAAGAGACCCCGCCCTAACACCAGAGCCCCCGACCCAAGGGCCATGAAATTCACAATACTGGAAGAGGCAGTCTTTTCTACATACGAGGGGCGTTCAATAAATAATGTCAATGTCATGATTTAACTAAAATATTCTCTTTCAATTCAAACGGTGACATTTTCATTCAATTTCTAATTGTTTTTGAACACATTTTTGAGTATGAAACTGGAAAAAACGCTTTTTTTCTAAGTATGACTCAAAGGTTGAGATCTTTTTGAATGATTTAACTGTCACATGAAATTTTAACATTTTTTCTATATTCTCTTTTGAGCAATTTGCAAAAAATAACTTGAAAATAGGCATATCCATTTGGTATAAAATGACATTTTTAAACATTCAATTTCTAATTGTTTTTGTGTGTAACACATTTTTTAAAAAATGGAGAGAAGACTCAGAGACCACGAAAAATTAACTTTTCCCCAAAAAATCCAAATGTGTGAATGTGGTGCCCGTTATTTGTGTAGCGATGATAGCTGGAAGTGCATGGCGAAAAGTTTTTGGTTCGATCCATGCAAACAACCATTTATATTGTCAGTTTCGCTTTATGTACTGATGTATTAAAATTTTTCAGATAAATTTTGGTTCAGTTTAGTTCTCGAGCGAAATCAATTCCAATCTTCTATTCTATAATGTACATGTACATGCACGTATCAATCATCTATGCATTAAATATTATAGGTGTTTATTTTTTGTGAAACATTTTCTAATACCCCCTAGGAAAAACGGGCATAAATTTTACAATCTCAAAAAGTCTTTCGAAAAATGAAAAAAAACACCTATGGATGTGTTTGTAAAATCAAACTATGTTCAAAGGACATTTAAACCATAAATGTTTCGTACAAACGATTCCTGCAGATCACACGCCATTTTGTTGGTGTGACAAAACATTGACTTTCCGTTTATCCCCAAACCTCCTTTGCTCTTCATGGCCTGTGGGTTTGGGCGCCGTCATGAAGACATTTAATGTAGTGAATTCCACATTCTGTTTCTTTCCTCTCATAAACCTTTCAATGTTTTTGCAAAAAAAATGTTTTCTAGACTCCTCCAGAAATTGAATTTCTCCCCGAATATGAATTTGAAGAACGAGACCGCTAATATTTAATAAAATAGCATATAAAAATGTTTTATGCTCCTGCAATTCTTTGCTCTTCTTAGGCCTTTGCAGTTTTGTCAAGTGCATCTTATTTTAAATTTGTTTTGAGGGTTTAAAGCAAAATGGATTCAAGTTTCATGATCTGTTAGAATTTCATACAAACGTAGATAAGTACAATTTTTCATTTTTTAAAATAATTGTTTGGATATTCCTACACGCTGTCGTTTTCACTCATTTTTCAAACTATAGGGTGACCTTTGAGTATTAAACTTTTTTACTATAAAATGTTTCTTTAAAACAGTATGAACTATCCCCAAAATGATTTTTATCAATTTTTCTATGTGTCTTAAAGTCAATAAAACATAATCAGTGATAATTTCTTGAAATTTCGCATATTTACATCGGTTGTTGTAAGTCAATGTTGCCAAGGACGGTACCCATTTTTGATGCCCATTATATAATTTTTATTTATTAAAATCTACATGTTCACCTGTCTGTAAAACAAGCATTGGTTGCTGTAAATTTCACATATTTCAGTTATCAATTTTTGGGATATCAACAAGTTTTACAGCTGCTTGAATGAAGCGTTTACTTTTACTCTAGTTTACTGATTCTTGACCATTCATTTTTAATGCAGTTTTAGCAGCTTACATGTACCACGATAAAATAATGCGAAGAAAAGTGGTCACACAAACTGTTATCAATTCATTAAAGATTCAATAATTAGAGAAAGTCAAGTTTTATGTCATATGGCTACTATATTGTATGCCATCGAGCTAATGACATTATTTATTGAACGTCCCTCGTAACTATGTACTTGGTTGGTTTATTTACACCCAGAAGAGAGCAGAAGATTTTCAAAGGAATGATGCACTTTCACTATACATGTATAATTTATATAGCCCCAACCTAGCACTAGAACCCCTGGCCCTAAATTTCAGAATTCTGGAAGAAGACTCAATGCTTATTAAATTCACGCCAACAGTTTGACGGCTTGATGTCCAGGAGTAGAGAAGATTGTTAAAAATTGCATTAATTTTAGTGTTTTTTGCCCCCATCCCTCAGTTCCCTGGAGGGGGGGGGGTGGCGGCAGGGACTAAAATTCACAATTTTTGTTCCCCTTCACCGATAGATGCTTTATGCCAAATTTGGTTGTAATTGAACAAGAAGAGAACAAGCTAAAATTTTTCAATGTTAACGCACGACGACGTACGGAAACCGAAGCAATAGGTCACCTGGGTTTACTCAGGTGATTTAAAAAGGTATTACGTGTATAATAATATAAAATTGTACCGTGTGCACCGACAATTACACTAGCATAAACTCTTCTGATATCTGACAAGTAGAGCTAAAAACCACATATTTCTGAACTGTGGTTTCTTTTCTCCACTTAGTGAAGAAAAGTGTTTAAATGGTATAACAACAAGATGTGTTTGTTGCACACTGATGCCCCCGTATGACAGTTTTTGCAACGGATAACGTTTCTCAATTGCAAGTCCAATTCTAAAAGATGAAAAAAAAAAATCGTTACCCAAGGAATGGACTTTCTCTTAACGAACTTGTGAAATTTGAAAGCGAAATTGAAATTAATTATTAATTGAAGTTATGGTCAAGGTTTATTTATTGTGTGTCAACTTTAAGATCAAAGTCAAATTAAGAGATACTTAGTTCAAATATATATCTGAACAATGGTTTCTTTTCTCCACTCAGTGAAGAAAAGTGTTTAAATGGTATAACAACAAGATGTGTTTGTTGCACACTGATGCCCCCGTATGACAGTTTTTGCGACGGATAACGTTTCTCAAATGCAAGTCCAATTCTAAAAGATGAAAAAAAAAATCGTTTCCCAAAGAATGGACTTTTTCTTAACGAACTTGTGAAATTTGAAAGCGAAACTGAAATTAATTATTAATTGAAGTTATGGTCAAGGTTTATTTATTGTGCGTCAACTTTAAGATCAAAGTCAAATTAAGAGATACTATTTCAAATATATATCTGAAATTGTAAAGCGCTTGCACCAACTGTTCAAACGCTATAGTCTAAGTTAGATTTGTCAGCAGTAGGTCAAACTCCCTTATGGCCAAGGTTAATTTTTTTTCAAAAGTAGGTCAAATTCTAAGTCATGATAAACAAGCTAATTCAGAGAATTTGTGTCCCCCGCTTAGGGAAAAAGTAAACCATGCGCAGTTCGGGGGAGGGGAGGAGGTGGGGGTCGGATCCCCTTGACTGAATTTGTAGAATTATTAAATGTATACATGTATACCGAAATACATGTATACCGAAGCAAATAAAATATGCCAATATGGATATAAAGGTTTGATTGCTTATTCTTTATTATGTGTATAGAAGATTCTGGAATATTTACCATACTGTAATGATGATATTATGAGTTTGTACAAGCTAGACCTCATAATTTTTTTCATTTCACATGCTGAATACTATCATTTAGTAAAAAAAAAAAGAATTTCGAAAAAAATAAAAATGGATCGTTCGGGAATCGAACCCGGGACCTCTCACGTGTGAGGCGAGAGACATACCACTAGAACACGGGACCGCTTCGAATAGAACAATATTATATGCAAAGATAAATTCACATACATGTATATATTCACGTTCGATATTGTCAAAATTTTACACAATGCACGGTGTCTAATTATTTAACCTTTATTAAACAGTTCTAATAGATGTAATAAGAATGTTAAGTCCACCGAGAACCTGTATTATACGTAATAACTCTCCTCAAGCAATAAATACTAATAAAACAAGCTAATTCAGAGAATTCGTGCTAAAAATAGCGACTGAATTTGTAAATTATTAAATGTATACATGTATACTGAAGGAAATAAAATACATGTATGTCAATATGCATATAAAGATTTGATTGCTTATTCTTTATTATGTGTATAGAAGATTTTTTTATATGGAATATTTATCACACTGTAATGATGATTTTATAACCTCATAAATTTTTCATTTCACATGCTGAATACTATCATTTTGTAAAAAAAAAGTATTTAAAAAAAAAGAGAAGAAAGGTTTACGACCTTGAACTTTGAACCTTTTGAAGCAAGAATCACCACTAGACCACGAAGTCGCTTTACACGTAAGAGTATATGCAGAACTGAAGTCACATACATGTATATATTCATGTTTTCATGTTCGGTATACTCAAAATTTTACACAATCCATGGTGTTTGATTTAACTTTATTAAACATATATAGATGTAATAAGAACATAAAGTCTGCCGGAACCTGTATTATACGCTAACTCTCAAAAAATAGCACTGTAATATTTTCATAAAACAAACGGGGCGTCATATGTAGGTAAGACGTGAGTTTTGTATACAATTACATTGCATAAGCTCAATTTTCAGTTTTGAAATGATAGTGTTACACACAAAATGTATAAATTTACGACCTTGAACTATTTTGACCTCAAAATCAATAGAGCTTCTTTAGGCCACAGTGTGTTATGTAAAATTTCATTGCGATATTTTGATATAATGTGAAACGAATGTTTTATCAATGAAATTTGCTTATTTATGATTGTTCCTTTTGAACTCAAAATCAATAGCGGTCTTCTATAAATTTTAAAGCTAAAATTGTTGCAAATTTTGGGTTCTCATTTTGTGGAAACGAAAGCGTTACAGAAAACAGATAAAAATCGGATTAGTTTGTGACGTCATAAAAACAAAAATTGTGAATACACTGCTTTGACACTATAATATTTTCTGTTAATTTGTATTTTACATTGCAAAAGCTTTTTTAAATTCAGCAAAATGATAGTGTTTCAAGTTAGAATGTAAAATTTGACTTTTTGACCTCAAAATATATGCAATATAAGCCACATATAGTTATGTACAATTTCATTGCAAAAGCTCAAAGGGTTCTCGAGATATCGCGCGGAAACGAAAGTGTTAAAACGGACAGAATTTTTTTTATTTATGACCTTGACCTTTGACCTTTTGACCTCAAAATCAATAGGGGTCTTCTTTAGTCTATAGGGAGTTGTTATGCAAAATTTCATTGCAAAAGCTCAAAGGGTTCTCGAGATGTCGTGTGGAAACGAAAGCATTACAGACAGACAGAAAGACGGACGGACGGAAGGACAGACGGACGGACAGACCCAAATTAATATCCCCCACTTTTCAAGCGGGGGACAAAAAGTCAAATTGTTGGTATCAAAAGGAAGGCCTTGTCACATGTAATGCACCTGTGAGATATGAAAGCTCTAGTTCTAACTGTTCAAAAGTTATGTCCAACTTGAAGGTTAAAGATTTTAAAAATGTGGCCAAAGCAAAAATCAAGGTAAAAAGATATTCATATCAATGGATATTATGAATACCGGTACTCGTGAAATTTGACTGTTCAAAAATTATGGCCAATGTTAAAGTTTGGTAAAAATAACGTCAAATTCCAAGGACAAGGTAAAAAATGTTTACCTAAGAAAGGTCTTGCTATACAGTCAGAATACACATGGAATATGAGAGCCATACACATGTAGCTTTAACCAATCAAAAGAAATTGGTAATTTTAAAAGAACTATATGCGGTATTAACCAACATTTGCCCCCCAAAATCAAACTTTGATGGAGTAATATTTAATTAAGTCCTTAAACAGGGGAATATATGCTGACTTCAATGCACTGAATAATTTCATAAGTAATGACGTCATATGTACGTAGAGACGTCACAAATATGACGTAAATTTCAGTTTTTTATGAATTTTGCAGAAAAATGTACATATTTCGTCGATATTTTAAATGAAAATCACCGAGCGCATGTGTGTTCAGGCTTAATATTTTGATACAATACGTAGAATGATACTATCAATTAAATATGTGAATATTGTTCCAGAACAAACATGCGCTCTATAAATTCTAAAGCTTAAATTGTTGAAATTTTGTCAAAAGCATTTTGTCCTCTGGAAACGAAAGCGTTACAGAAAAAGGATATAAAATTGGACTAGTTTGTGACGTCATAAAAACAGAAATTGTGAATACACTGCTCTGGAACTATAATATTTTCTGTTAACTTATATTTCTCAAAAATTACAATTTATTGAATTCAGCATATTTCAGGAAGTTTTCAAAATTTGACTTTTGTGGGGGCAAACATATGCAATATACCGCATATAGTTCTTTCTGCGGACAAACAGCTAGACAGACGGACGTACAGGGCAAAAACTATACTGACACGCGAAAGAAACGCAACAACCTCCTTTAGGGCGAAATAATTATGTAAAGTAAAGAATTTTGTATCTTAAAATTATGAATATCTTCAATTTCGTAAACATCGGTAATTCAACGGTTGAACGATTTCCAAACCATAACCGGAAGTCAAGTTTTAGTCTGCTTAACAGAAATCAAAAATTGCATGTTTAACAAAACATTTGGCAATATTATGGATTCTTAAGGGTTTTTTACTGTTCATCATACGTAATGCAGCAATATTTTTAAAAAATGAACTCTCCTTTCGTTTCCTCTAACGATGCTAAGGCTACTTGAAAATGGCTTATGTACGCATTTTCATTGCTCTGGCTGGAAAATTACAATGTAAAGGTGATGGAGAATTGCTGATGCGAAATTTCACTACATTACGTCTCAACAGGGTCTTACGTATCATATGCATTAAGGACAGTCCTTGTACCGGAAGTCCAAGGGTGGCTACACTGCTCTATGTTAGAGAAAATTCGACCTAATCATCTGAATAACGGGTATTAAAAATGCCAAAGAATAATTCCTTCGCTCAGATCTCGATGTAAATGAACCTATTGTATCGTAGAAATTAAGCTGCAATTGTTGTTTAGGGCAGTCTTGCACGTTTTACTTGAATGGCTGGGAGGGGGGTGTTTTAACAGTCATATTTTACTTAGTAAAGTAAACACATAAACATTTAACATTTTTATCAAATCTCTGGTGTTCAGAAAAGTGAGTTTAGCCTTACTTTATTCGCTTTTGATAATCATCAGATAAAAATTATCAAACATTTGTAGATTACTACTTGTTGCGTTTCTTTTGGGTGTCAGTATATATACCCCCGAAACACCCCCGATTACGGTTTTAAAAAGCAACACAACAATCAGTAAAGCAGTTCAAAACAAAGCCAATATTGATATGTACATTGACTATTGTAATAGTTAGAAAGTCGTAGACTATGTTGCAAACTGACAACTTGGTTAGTTTGAGGATTTTTTTTCCTTCCGGAGGACCTGTTTAAATGTCCGTTTAAAGAACACAGTTAATGTTTGTCCGATCAAATCACCAGTAAAACATGGCAGTGAGTGATTATACACAGACTTAACCTTAAATATCCTATAAATACTATATCTTTGGTTTCTACATAATGCATAGACGGTTAACATGTAACCTCCAGTATAGTAATGAAATCAGTTAACTTATTCTCTGTTTTCTAACGCAGTCCCGTCATGCTCTCGGTGGAATCCTCCAGACCACTAGATTTGGAGCTACATTCGGGTATCACATCTTGCTTTCTCAGCAAACTTTCCAACATGTTGCACGTTGAAGTTAATGGCGATATGCACTCTTCCCTAGCCGGAGTTTTGTCTGGATTAGACAAACAATCCGTATTCAATTCAGGTGCTTTTCCGCTCGCGTTGTTTTCGAACAGATCAAGCAAAATGCCGCATTGTTCTGTTGACAATTCCAGGATATCTTCCTCATCATTTCCACCGGAATTGGTGACACTGTCCTTCTCTAGTATATACTCAAATGACATGGAGTCATGAAGTTCATCAGCTCTACCTGTGCTTCTGTCAAAAGAATGAGATGGAGCGGAGATTTCTTCTTTTTTCTGTTTTTGTAAATGCTGAGCATTAGTGGATTTAACATAAAACATGTCATTATTTTGTTGACAGTTTTGCCCTCCTGTAGGCATTCCCTTGCTGAGATGTTGTCGTAAACCTATCTTTACTGATGGAATGACCTTTTGGTCGTCATTGCTCAGCCAACCTTCGTTCTTGGTCTTCTTGCAAGGGGGTATTGAAATATTTGGAGTCTGTTCGAGTACCTCTGGCATGCCTTGTTTGACAAGGTCTTCTACCATAGTGTTTATTTCAGATATACGTTTCTGTGGCTTCTTTTTCTTTTTGACCCTGGAATGTTCCAAATCCTCCGATAGGCCATATAATTTCAATTTTAATTCCAGTTGCTAAAATAAAATTTACCGATATATTAGAATCCCAAATAATTTTAAGTGCATAACTTTCATATATACAGTTGAATTAAAATGTATACATTGTATCAAAGTTATCCAGTCGTATTTTTTTAAAACTACATGTATGTCGTATGAATCATTTAAAGGGGCATGGACAGTTTCAACTGAATTTTTTTAACCAATTTTAATGTTTACAATTCCTACCTAAAGCATCATATAATTATTAGCAAAAATTTGAACATCATTTGTTGATAAACAAACGAGATACAGAACTTTATACAGTTCTTTATAATGTAAACAAGGCTCGTGCCTTGTTTTTGTTTACATATAGAAAATATATTTATAACAAAATCAATAGAAACTGACAAATCGAATTTAAAATTAACTTTTTATTGATATTATCTACTTTGAACGAACATATATTAGTACATTAAACTATGTAAACAAAAACATGACAAGGTCCTTGTTTACATAACAAAGGTTTGGAGCTCTAAATCTGTCTTGTATTTCGACAACTGACGTTCAAATTTTCGATGATCATTAGAAAGACCCTAGTTGGATATTTGTAAAAATGAAAAAATAGATTTTGAAATTTTAGCTGAAACTGTGTCCATGCCCCTTTAAAAAGAATTGAAAAAAATGTATTACTGTAAAAACTGCAAATAATGAGCTCAACTGGTCATCACCACTTTAAAATTATGCAGTTTTAGGTAGATTTTCTCTACCATTAATACATTTTACTAAATTAGTTTTTAATGGTTCCTTACAAAAATTTTGATGAGCAGTTTCTGATGTTTTAAATTCATGGCCTTTTGGTTTTCCTCCAACTTTTTCAAAGTGTGCTTGTCCTTCATGAGTTCCTTCATATATTCCACCGATGTTTTCAAAATGGACCCTTTATTTTGCTTTAGGTCACTGTAAATAGGTGTATTCTTAATTAACTACATCCATTCACTGTTGTGACCAAATTTCATAGAATTAAGAATTTTTACAATAAAAAAAATCACTCTTGCCGTGATGAAGTGACAAATAAAATTGAATATTAATATAATCTGCAATATTTCAAAAAGCCAAAAACTAAAACACGGGATGAAAACTCGTTTCAGGCCATTTATTGTAATTTGGGTTGTCAAAATTAGGCATGGCTTCTGGACACAGTGACACAAATGGCAGATATTATCGTCCTGAAAAGTTCAAGAATAAAATAGCACTTTCTTTAAAATACCAACACAAATTAAACAAGAGGCCATTGGGCCACATCGCTCACCTGAGTAACTTGGGTGATGCGGTTCTTTACCAGATTTTCCCTCTTGCTATACTTATCGTGCCCCTACCCCCTCCCCTTTCATGATTTTAACAATATGATATCTACACTACCTAAGGATGCTTCCACATAAGTTTCAGCTATCCTGGCCCAGTGGTTCTTGAGGAGAAGATTTTTAAAGATTTGTTCTATACATTTCTATGTAAAACTTGGATTCCCTATTGTGGCCCTGTCCTAATCCAAGGGGTCATGATTTTAACAATTTAATATCTACACTATCCAAGGATGCTTCCGTATAAGTTTCAGCTTTTGAGGCCCAGTAGTTCTTGAGAAGAAGATTTTTAAAGATTTGTTCTATATATTTCTATGTAAAACTTGGATTTCCTATTGTGGCCCCGTCCTAACCCCGGGGGTCATGATTTTAACAATTTAACATCTTCACTATCCAAGGATGCTTCCACGTAAGTTTCAGCTTTCCTGGCCCAGTGGTTCTTGAGAAGAAGACTTTTTAATGACCCCACCCTATTTTTGTCTTTTCTTGATTATCTCCCCTTGTAAGGGGGGTTGGCCCTTCATTTTAACAATTTAAACTCACCTTTACCCAAGGATACTTTGTATTAAGTTTGGTTAAAATTGGCCTATTGGTTCTTGAGAAGAAGTCGAAAATTTGAAAAGTTTACAGACGGACGGACGGACGGACGGACGGACAGCTAGACGGACGACGGACAAAATGTGATCAAAAAAGCTCACTTGAGCCTTCGGCTCAGGTGAGCTAAAAACTCATCTTACTGAGGAATGCTCGCTGGAAGAAGAGTGGCCAGTTCATTGATTCTGTCGTTTATGTTATATCGACGCCGCCTTTCAACTGAAACGGGAATGGGAATGGTGTTTGAATATTGCAAAACGAAATCAAGATAAGTTGTTTTGCATAACCTGCGATCGATTTCATTATTAGTGTACATAGATTTTGAAAGTGACTTCGCTTTGAAATATTAGAGATATAAGTTGCCCTTTATCCTAAAGGATGAAACATATGGAGATAACGAACAGTATTCGATATCAAAAGTCAATAAAACAATACAAATAGCAGAGCAAACATGGACCTCCAAAACATTGGAGGTGGAATAAAGTGCCATGGAGGAGTGATCATCCTCTGCCAACCGATAACACCCGCCGTATGATCCTTGTCATGATCAGGAAATAACGGAAAAATCCGTCGTCAATTCAGTGTATAATAATGGACTTATAATTACATGTAGTATGATAAACGTCAGTCAGCATTTGATTCAATGATAAATTGTATTTGCTGACAAGGTCGATGTATCGACCATAGATGTTACGAAATGATGACTTTAAACGAGACTGATGATATTCTTGTTTCATCAACTTGTTCGTCAAAAATTTGTCTCGTTTTAGAAATTGTTCATACGTAGAGCATGCTCTTGCGTATCGAATCAACTGAGATATATAAACTCCGTATGCAGGTGATGAAGGTATATTGCCGCATACGTAAATGAAACTGACAAAAGAAGAGTTAAAGTCATCACGTTTATCATCAAGTTGTGTCATCAAAAATTTGAGTTTTTATGCAAAAAAAAATCCTTAATATAATGTTGAATCTATTTGTACGTCTATTTTATACATACATTGTATTGTTCAAAATATATACGTATTTTATAAAAAAAAAATTATCATTTGTAGTTTTAGATTTACAAACTTACTAATATTATGGTTGTCCTTCTTTTTTCTTTCTTTCTTCCAATTTTCCTCCTCTCTGATTGAAGTGAACATTCTATTTCCTTGTGCAGGATTCTCAACTTCATTGTTTGGGTCAACTGAGATATATAAACTCAAACAATGTAATATTAAAAATATATAACAACTCTCTCTTTCAGATTAAAATGTAAAAATATTTTATGCCGCATAAGTGAACCTCTGGGAAACTGACAATTGTTTAATGAAGAGTTAAAGTCATCACATATATTTTACAGTCATAATACGCTTCGTATTACGTTTTATAAGATAAGGAAAGCGTAATATTACAAGTTATCGTAATCATAAAACTTATATTACAATTTTTCGTAATGTAGTTAAATTACGAATACGCGTAACATAGTCTAGTTAGGAGGGTATGTCAGGGCATCAACAATAGTGGGAAACATGGGATAATTTGCATAACCGGCGATGAGGATGAAGTTTTATGCAAAAAAAATCCTTAATAACAATATAATGTTGAATCTATTTGTACGTCTATTTTATACATACATTGTATTGTTCAAAATATATACGTATTTTCTAAAAAAAAAAAATTATCATTTGCGTAGTTTTAGATTTATTATTAAACTTACTAATATTATGGTTGTCCTTCTTTTTTCTTTCTTTCTTCCAATTTTCCTCCTCTCTGATTGAAGTGAACATTCTATTTCCTTGTGCAGGATTCTCAACTTCATTGTTTGGGTCAGACGTATGATGAATATCAGTGCTGGAGGCATTCTATTAAAATCAAACAATGTAATATTAAAAATATATAATAACTCTCTCTTTCAGTTATTAAAATGTAAAAATAAAGAAGATTTATGCCGGTAATATAAGATGTTATATTGGCACCTGATCCCACCTCTGATGTTTTCTCTGCTCCTGTTTTGTATTGTTTAATGGACTTTTGAGCTTGAATACTTTCGTTATCTCCATATATTTGATAATGAAAGATATTAAATTTAGGCTTGTTACGATTTAATCGTCAATGTTATTCATAATTGTCTACTATATATTTACGCATGTAGCATGGTTATAATTTAGCCGTAAATTTTACATGTATTGACCATTATTTCGTTTTTCCTACTCTGAGCTGTCGAATTGCAGCAATTCAAGACCAATATCAATATATAACCCCTTGTCAATCACAATCAAACATTAACTACTAATATGATTGACAGGCTATCTACATGTGCTGACAGGCTATCTTATGCTACCTGATGTTTTGTGATTGTATGTACTGACAACAATTATCCCACAACACGTCAAGCTTTTTATTTGTACCTCATGACTGGTCGTCTTGGTGTGAGGGAAATTAGATTTTCACGTTTAGAAGGACCTTGACCTTTAGCCTGAATTTAAAGATTTGACCCGTCCTCCCCCAAATTAAAATAATGAAAAATGATTAAAAAAAAATTAAGAGAAGATTATTTGTCATTAGAACCTTGAATTCAGTTAAAATTTTATTACATATTTTATAGATGCATAAAATTTCAATAATTACAAAAGCATCAAAACAAAAAATAAACATCAACTATTCGTACACCAAAGACAATTTTTAAAGTGTCAAATTAATTCGTTAAAGACATTCTATTTTTGACTTTATAATAAAAGTATATTTAAGGAATAACTGTCTTATTTTTTGATTTCATGATGTGATCAATCGATTAGCTCGCGAGATCATTTGCATAAATGCCGAAGGCGTTGCGAAAAATTATCACGCAAGCAAATCGATTGATCATCGTCATGAAAGCAAAAAATCTGACAGTTATATTTACATGCTCTCGATTCCGCCAATCAACGTGCTACAAGCCCCGTGTTTGTTTCTATTTGTCCCGCCCTGTACGTGATTCTTTTAACCGCACCTATCGATGAACCAGTACATTGATGAGGAAATAAAGGACATTAACTATTTGTAATTTTATCTCGGACAAAGACATTGGAAATGTAAATATTACAGAATAAATCAATGCCACACAGTGGTAAAATAAAAACACGACCATTGCTCCAGACTCCCCAAAGCTTTCTTTTAACAAGTAAATGAACTTCCTCAAACGAGAGGAATTTTCACTTTTTAAACTTGCACAGTAATCATCCGTCCTGGCACATACATTTATCTTTACTTTGGCGCCTTATCAGGCCAATCGATTTACATGTACCCATTAACATTGTAGTAGCTCTTCACTATGGTTTACTTACCACTAAACTACCTGTCTGTTCTACTACCGATTCCAGGTCCTCGTCATAAGAAGTGTCTACCTGTACAGAGCTCATCATGTTACCTATAAGATTTTCTACCTGCCAAAAAAAAAATCTTACATAGAACAAGTTTAGGCATAGTTCGTGCCCTCGCATAAGAAAATAGGAAGACGATTGAAGAATATAAAAAAAATATGGAGATGCAGAAGGAAATCAAAGGTCAACCTTGAACTTTGAGTTTTTAGCCTTAAAGGTGTGTAGTGTTGTTTTTTTTTATGTTTTTTGTTTATTTTGGAGGGGGGGGGTAAAGTAATTCATGACCCTTATTTTTTTAACAAACTTTAAAGTCTCGTTGACAAAAAGTGCAATGTTTTACTGCAAATCTAAAATAAAAAGAGATGTTTGTAAAACACTTATGTCCCCTCCCTCCCAAATTGGAATTTTTCAAAGTCCAAAAGGGCATAACTCTTGTCAAAAATGGCGCGATCGTAACCAAAACAGAACTTGACCTAGATATTCATCTGATATATCTGTATACCAAATTTCATTTCAGTATGTGCAACGGTTGTGAAGAAAATGAACGGAAACTAAGTGGACCGACAGACCGACAGACAGCAGCAAAGCAATATGCCCTCCCGACATAAAAATATACTAAATTTATCACAAGGAAACTGTTTTATGCAAAATATGAAATGCATCTTCAGCTTTTGATCTCATAAAGAATAACAAAGGTTTCTTCTTGAAATCAATTAATATTTTCCCCTAAAACATTTTTATACATTTTATGAATTTTTAACTTTAGCATTTTGACTTCATTGTAAAAACCTGAAAGAGAATAACAGTTCTGTAAAAATGTTACACATCTAAACAAATTATAAATTTAGTAAATATTTAATGTCGCAAGTAGTAGTTGAGCCTTCTAAAATTTACATTGGTTGTTGCACACATACATGTGGTAGCATGACTGAACCTTTGGTAAAGCTTGACTGTTGAAGCGAAATCTGTCTTTATTTGTAACTCTTTGAGTGACATTATACGTTTTAAACAATTACGACAAAATATAAAAACGAAAAATACAACATACGTCGTCTAGGTCCTCCATGTTTGAAATTGCGCACCGAAGCTCTTCTGACAGGAGGATTCCAGCAACTTCACTGCTGGAACAATCCACAAAAGATCCTAGATCTATCCCGATAGTCATGCTGCTAGATAGCTGTTCTTCTTGGCTGTCAACATTCATAGCAGTAGAGTAGCCAACGCTGGAACCTCTAGCTTCATCAGTCTTAAATCAGAGGAGAGCTAAGGTTAAAAATTCATTAAAAAAATTCATAGTACTCGATCAGTCTGGAATTAAACATGTATAACACTGAATTTTACGCATTTTGTTTATTAAAGTAGACATACCCTGACGTGATATTTAGGTGAGACTCTAGCTCTTATTAACGCAAATAAAAGCAAGACCGTAGGGGGTGCGGACAAACCAAATACCCGGTACATTTCTATATCATACATTACAAAAGAAAACGAAGCTTATTTGTCCCCTCGATACATTTGCCTGTGCAGTTTAAACTATATAAAAAACGCAAAGTTACGCTTGTTATCCTTCAAAGACATTTGACGTGGTTTTAGCCGAGCTTATTGCTCAAAAAGCTTTGAGTACTTTGGCAGTTTCCCGAGCATTTGAAATAGGAAGTTGGTAAACACAATAGACGAAAAATGGCGACGTTTGATGACGTTACGGCGCAAAGGAGAGCAGTTCATTTGGATTTATATGTAGTAATGTCGCCTTAAGAGACTTTTGATATTTTAAATACAGAAGAAAAAATGAAAACGTCACTAGACATAGTATGCATGTACAATAATGAATTGAAATTTGAATTTTCTTAACGAATTCTTTTTGATCGACTTCCCGGGTAGAGCAAAACTTTATGGACATCAGCTATGGTAACATCGATGACGCTGTCACTTAGACCGTCGATATATATATATATATATATATATATATATATATATATATATATATATATATATATATATATATATATATATATATATATATATATATAAATTATATATATATATATAAATTTGCCTTGATAATTTAATAATCTAGACAACTTGTCCATGAATGTGGGGCCTAATGCGGGGAGGTGTGCTAAAAAGACACTAACATTTATATAATTAGTAAAAAATTATATACATACATGAATATATTATAACAAATAACCCTCTCATGAGGCTATATCGTGCTTGGTCAATATATCTGGATAGACCAACAGGACAACAATTTTAAAGTAAAGAAATATAGTTTTCCTACAGAAATAAAATTAGTGACATGTTTAATGTCCTCCTCTTACCTTCGAATGAATAGGATAAACCAACTATTAAGTCTTCTTTTTTCGGGATCGATAGATCTAAGGCGTATATTGTTTTTGTCTTGTCTGTCTGTTTGTCTGTCTGTTGTCAATTTTAACCTTCGCCATAAGTTTTGAACCGTGAGATACAATGAAAACTTCATATTTGGTACGCATTCTCCACTAATTTAGCTTTTTCAAATGACACCAAGGTCAATGACCTTATGACCTTGACTGTGACATAGGCTAAAATAGCTTTTTTGAACTTTGTTGCCACTGGGCGCATAGTGTTTCACAAAAACATCTTGTTTTTATAATTTACGAAATATTTAATTTTCTAATTTGCTTTAACATAGAGTAAATCAATATTAAAGGCATTGTTACCTTGTGACAATTATAACATCACAATATAATATTTAGGAACTCTTTTTCAGAAACATCATATCAAACTATAGCTACCTGTA
Source organism: Saccostrea cuccullata (assembly GCF_032062105.1). NCBI lineage: Eukaryota > Metazoa > Mollusca > Bivalvia > Ostreida > Ostreidae > Saccostrea > Saccostrea cuccullata. The sequence continues at coordinate 125,214 of NW_026920520.1, read as the reverse complement.
TGTAATATCAACACAATTATTGTTTTACTAGAAGAGAATTTGAATTTTTTTTAGAAACTTCAGGCCGACATACATGTATGGCAGCGAAGAAAGACAAGTTCAATTCGATGACAACATAACAAAAATTACAAATATGACTTGTTAAAATTTTCAAATAATACAAAGACAGTACTAGTAAGTTCTAAGTATTAAGTTCTAAGATCTAAGTTGCTCAAAGTGTTAATTTCACTGTTACTGTAATAACACCAATAATAGCCCCAAACACTAAGTTCTTTTAAATCTTTTCTGTCCTTTTTTTTTAAATTCTCTGATCTCCTGGAACAATATTCCATTTTCCGAGTCTTTTTGTCTAAGAACAAATCAACACCAAATTCCAGAAATCCTGACCTGTTGCAAATAGGTAATATACCTCTACCTGTATATTTACTTCACAGGAAGAAATCAGACCTTTCAGTCAAAACTGAATGACATACTTCAGCAACATTTCAGTGACACTTCAGTCACTGAATGGCACACACTTTTCAGTGACCTTTCAGAAAACATTCAGTGACATTTCGGTTAGCATTTCAGTCAACATTCAGTTACCTTTACGTCATCATTCAGTGACCCTTCAGCCAATATTCAGTGACCTTTCCGCCAACTTTCAGTGACCTTTCAGCCAACTTTCAGTGACCTTTCAGCCAACATTCAGTGACCTTTCAGCCAACTTTCAGTGACCTTTCAACCAACTTTCAGTGACTTTTACCTGTATATTTACTTGATATAATTATTAATCCTTGGTCGTTAGTGTATACATGTAAAGAGAACGTTTAGAATGGAAAACCACATCTGGGCCTATATAAAATCGCACCAGTTAGGATCAAATAATTAAAGATAATTACAAAAAAAAAAACAAAAAAACAAGAGGCCCATGGATTTGCTATTTTTTAGAGCACTAAGGGTTTTAGGAAATATATATCTTTGAAAATGGTTTTTTATTGTAAAGTTTAAATCCAAAAGTAGTCCCATGACCAATCATGGATTTTCTATTTTTTAGAAAATGATTTTTAAAGCATTTTCCTATATATATCTTTGAAAACTTTGGTCGGCCATTTTGGCCCAGCCTAACCCCCGGGGGTCATGATTTGAACAAACTTGAATCTACACTACCTGAACATGCTTCCATATAAATATGATGAATTATGGCTTTGTCATTCTTGAGAAGAAAATTTTCAAAGAATTTTCCTATATATTTCTATGTAAAACTTTGGTCGGCCATTTTGGCCCCGCCCTACCCCCGGGGTCATGATTTGAACAAACTTGAATCTACACTACCTGAGCATGCTTCCATATAAATATGATGAATTATGGCTTTGTCATTCTTGAGAAGAAGATTTTTAAAGAATTTTCCTATTTATTTCTATGTAAAACTTTGGTCGGCCATTGTGGCCCCGCCCTACCCCCGGGGGTCATGATTTGAATAAATTTGAATCTATACTACCTGAGGACGTTTCTCCATAAATTTCATCTTTCCTGGCACAGTGGTTCTTGAGAAGAAGATTTTTAAAATATGCCACCAAATTTTCATTTATTCCCAATTATCTCCCCTTGAATGAAGGCGTGGCCCTTCATTTGAACAAACTTGAATCCCCTTCACCCAAGGATACTTTGTGGCAAGTTTGGTTGAAATTGGCCCAGCGGTTCTTGAGAAGAAGTCGAAAATGTGAAAAGTTTACAGACAGACGGACAGACGGACGCCGGACAAAATGTGATCAGAAAAGCTCACTTGAGCTTTCAGCTCAGGTGAGCTAAAAAAAAAAAAATACTAGAGCTGTTTTTGAAACAGAGAGAAACTCAAAAAGGTTTTATTTCTCGATTAAACGTACTACATATATATACATGTAAGTTGCAAAAAAAACTATTCCCTCGTCATAGGATTTGTCCCTCACCTCACTCGACACCAAAGCATCAGGCAAATCGGGAAAAGTTTACCAACTTATACTTAACATCACCTGAACTATATTTATTATAAGAAAAACCTTACAATTATTAACTCTAATTATGAATGTGAAAGTGTTCTATGTGAAAAGTGTTTGTTTACCATGTTTTTTTTTTACTACAATGATTTTTGAGAATCCTCGCTCTATATACTTCAATGAGAGTATCTATTTTAGTGTATGGATTTTACGTCGGTCGATGGCCGTCTTTTATACTCTACTGGTAATGTATGCTATCTTTTTGTGTATAAGCTTCTTATGGTACGTTGATTTTAAATTGAGAATATCTAAGACAATGATCAGAGGGAAAGGAACAGGGCAGTTTGTGTACATGTTCGGTACACTTGTCCTTAATCGCTAGACCACATCTTATCAAAAAGTTCTCATGCCCCCGAATTTTCAAGGTGATTGCCTGTTTATAGACTAATGATACATTTATAGCTGTCTGTCAGTCATTATTTATGAGTAACCATGATTGTTAATGTTAAACGTTTTACACATTACAAGGGAGGTAACACAAAGAGCATAATCGGGCCAGCTTTATTTTACATATGCCCTATAATGGCACCTCTGATACTAAAACACATGTACAAAATGCACAATTATGCATGATAATTAATGTAGTCTTAGTTCATTACACACATATAAATATGTTTACGTTATCATGTGCCTGTTTGGAGCGATCTAATTCTTTCTGTTTTATTAATTAAATCTAAACATATACGTCAGATTATGGGCTACAAACTTGTGAAGTTCTATGAGTATCTATTATCTTTTCTGTGCTGCGATGAATAAAATTCTTTTCTTTGGGTATACATATTCCTCCTAGGTATCTGATTCTATTTCTGTTTACGACTGTATTTCATGAGAATGATGACTTCTCGTTTTCGCCACCTTCCACATTTGACATTCTACACACTTATATTTAATTCAAAGACACTTGGTTTTTTTAAACATACACGTAATATTGTTTTGATGCACTGTTTTCTTAGAATATAATGCAAGAAATTTCAAGATAAAGTTCAAACCACATACTCGTACAATTAGCAATTTCCTCATCAACATATCTATCTTCAGAGGTAGATTAATTTAAGAAAGTAGTGCTGAATAAAATAATTGCAGGTAGAAAACCTCATAGTTTAGTTTAAAGCCCAATCAACTCATTGTTATTAAAGAATACCATTCTATTTATAAGGACATTTCAAAAGAATATTTGTTTCGTTTAATTAATTAATCAGGATGCTAAGACGGCAACTGAAATGTCTCCATATTCAGAATACGTCTCGTAATATTCGACTTGATAAATCAAGTCAGTGGAAAAAATTGTAAATGTTGATGCAAACATTCACGGTTTTCAGTGCGATTAAATACTGCGAGTGTTTCATCGATTTCTTTTGTAAATTTTATTCTGTAAAACATGTCCATCTTTTACATGTACATGTCTCCTTTAACTTGAGAAAAAATGATAAATGTTTATAATATCATCAAGATGATTACAAAACGTATTTTTTAAAAACAAAAAAGCAAACTACTGAGCGAAAAATTACCTTATGTGCATTATCTATCCTTTCGTCAGAACAGACATTCGATTCTGCCGTTGTTACAGGTTCAAATTCATCTATAGCATTTCTATACTGTTCATCCATTTGTTTCAGTTGTCGGCGAATTGCCTGCAATCTTTTACTAGCTTGATACATTTCCTACAGATTTCTTTCTCTCTTTAAAAAGCAAATCAAATAATTTTTGTTGAGTAATTTGGAGAAAAAAAGCATCAGTGTGGTTGGAATGAACTACCGCTTTTAAGATTTTTTTTCCGCTGGTCAAGCACGACCCTAAGATATGGACAATTGATCCTTTGGGTGTAAAAAGAACACGTGACGTCTTCACGTTTTTTATCTTTGTGTAATAGGCTCAAAATGAATTCGTAATACGTTTTTAATACACGTGTTTTTCTCGTAAAGGTCATTTTAAAATCCGTTGAATCTTTTTTGTAAACAATTTTCTTTTTTCACATGAAATAAAAAAATATATATATACGATTATTAAAATATTCAAATAAGGAATGATATAGGTTGCATTTTCTGCTTGCTAATCAGTTGAAAAGAAAAGAATGAAAATTAAAGCGAAATCAATTTAAGACATGTTTGTTGTCATAAAATCACGCATTCATGCAATGTTTGCGCAAAGTTTTAAGTGGGACAGTTATAAAATTGCTTTATATGAATTTGAAGAAAAACTGCTTTAAAATCTTATTTTACTTACATTGCCTGTCCTTATCCAAACGTGTACCGCCTTGAAGAAAGTTAATATTCACTAAACGTCGTACAAATAATGAAAGAATCATGTTTGCTTTGGTCTGCAGAACATTAATGGCTATCCAGAATATACTAATGGGCACCTATAAACATAGACGATCAAACGTACATTAACAAAGTTAAGCTTTTTTCTATTCAGGATTTTTTTGCAAGTTGCACCCTCCTATATTTATTATTAAAAAAATGATAGCACCGATATATAAATCAGTCTAAGTTCATCGGGTTAATATTCGTTCCAGCTGTCTAATCTTTTTAGCGTTTAATTCTATACTTATGCATAATTTTCCTATAAAAATGAATACACATACCCAGAATGTGGAAAGGCAGTGATTTGTGTTAAATTTCACATTTATAATAATCGGACATACTAGAGCTTAGGCCTGGTATTTTTACCTAGATTTGTGTTTTTCATTAAGGACCTTCTTTTATATACAGGTATATACAATACTGGAGAATGGTTTTCGGACACTGAGAAAATTAAATCATATAAAGGTGTAAATACTGAGCATGTTGCTTTTATTTTTCGAAAAGCGGGAGGGTATATAGTAATCGGTATGTCCGTCCGTCCGTCTAGCTCTACGTCTGTCCGTCTGTCTGTTACGCTAGTGGTACCAATCTATTATCCGCAACTCCTCTCGTACCACTGAATGAAATTTGATGAAACCTTCACAGAATCTTTATTGCATATTGCCATTGTGCACCACTTATTTCACTTTTTGATCCGATACATATTTTTGGATTTCCCATAGCAAAAGATGGACACTGCCATTCTATTCATATGGGAGGCAGGGGGTATCATTAAGTGAGCTCATTGCTCACAGTGCCTCTAGTTTCATTTCAATATGTGCAACTTTCTGCAAAGAAAATGAACTGAAATGCAATGAAATGGAATTTTTCCAAGTCCAAGCAAGGGGCATAAATCTGTCCAAATCAAAACGTATCATTCACAATATCGAAGCGTACAGTTAAGTTCGCAAATCGAAACAAAGTACCCAAAACGAAAAACAAATGTACCGTTAACAAAACAAACAAACCGTTCACATATCGAAACGTTCCATGCAAGAAACGAAACAAACCGTGCAAGGGGTGTTGTAGGTAGTTTTAAGGTCTGTATTACCAGTAAACACGATGGATGATTAGCTTTTATTAGGGTATTTCAGACTGTCCTCCTTAACCCATGTTTTTTTTTTCGAATATCAAGAACATGAAGAAAAGAGGAAAGAACCCCTGATTAAAAGCGTCCCTGTAGAACCAATGCAAATATCATTTACTGCGAGAACTCCGAGTAATAGCTATCTGCGTTCGTCCGACAGCATTCTCTTAATACTTCAGTCAACACTTCAATTTCTTATCTGGATTCTATGAGCCAAATTCATTGAATGTTGGAATTAATACATGTAGCTTATATGGGAAACGGTAAACACAAATGGTTATTTCACAAAATTGTCGTATGTAGTGCATGTTCTTACTTTCAGCTTAGAAACATTTACTTCCACATGCAGGTGAAAATGGTATTTCTACATTTTTCTTTATAAAGGAAGTTGAATATTATAATAGATTAGTTGAAATCATCTTGCGACGTATATCATTTAGTTTCGTTGTTTGCCACCAGTGTCATATTCTATTGCTAGTAAAATATTCAGATATATAAAGTACTGTGAATGAGATGTGTTTTGCTGTGGCCGGGAAACCCAAAATTTGTTTTGGATCAAAAAGTAAAATAGGAGGTGCACAATGGCAATATGTAATAAAGATTCTGTGAAAGTTTCATTTTCATTCAGTGGTATGAGAGGAGTTGCGGATATTTAACAGACGGACGGACATGTACAGACGAATCGATTACTATATACCCTCCCGCTTTTCAATATAAAAAAGATGTGCTATACTGTGAGGTATCTTTTTATTTCGCGAGGGACATTATTTGATTTATTTGATTTAAATTCAACTTGAAAACAAGATGTGTTTGTGAAACACTATGCACCCGGTGGCAACAAAATTCGAAAAAAAAGCAACTATTTTTAGCATATAGGTAACCGTCAAGGTCTCAAGGTCATTGACCTTGGTGTCATTTGAAAGAAATTGATTAGTGGAGTATGCCTATTATATATGAAGTCTCTATCTCTTATGGTTCAAAAGTTATGGGGAAGGTACGAAAAAGCTAAATTTAGCATTTAGGTCACAGACAAGGTCACGAGGTCATTGACCGTGGTGTCATTTGAAAGAGCTTCATTAGTGAAGTATGCATACCGAATATGAAGTCTGTATCTTTCATGGTTCAGAAGTTATGGCGAAGGTTCAAGTTTGCAGACAAAAAGCTATTTTTAGCACATATAGGTCACAGTCAAGGTCACAAAGTCATAGACCTTGGTGTCATTTGAAAGAGCTTAATTAGTGGAGTATACATACCAAATACGAAGTCTCTATCTTTTATTGTTCAAAAGTTATGGCGAAGGTTAAAGTTTGCAGACAAACAGACATACGTCAGGACAAAAACAATATACGCCTCGGATCTATCGATCTGAGCGCATAAGAATACAAGAACAGACTGGTTTTAACGAGACACATTTAGTTCCTATGGGAATTTCAACAAATTACTGGAAATCCTGGCCCTGGGATCATGAAACACCTTAAGCTTAAGTCAAAATATTGAGGGTGTCAAGCAGATGTTTTAAGATTGATTTATATACTAGTAAGTGTTGCTATTTGCAGATTCTAAGATTAATTTGATAAATAATAAACATTTTACAGGCGATTGAAAATTTGACTTAAGTTTAATCTGTTTCATGATCATGGGTTCAGATCTAAAAAACGCTTCTTGACATTGTGTTAAAAGGAAAGGTATAGTTTGAATATCAACATTAGAATATGCTTAAAATCTTTTTTAACAAAAAAGATTTACCTATGACCGTCAAAAGGTATTCAAATTAGCAATTGTCTTTAATCCCAGAAAGCCTGATCTAAGATATAGATACATAAAGTGTTAATAAATTCTACATTTTTGATTTATTGGTTTGGTAAATGTTTTTGATTTCGAATTTTATTAAAGTTTAGTTTCTTGGAGTTTTAAATCATCCACTACTTCCAAATGCTAAGATGATGTAAATACATTTTGAAGGTCATCCTTCGCTGCTGTCAACATTTTCGTTTAGAGTAAACAAAGACCTGGGTAGAACATTAACTGGAACCTGATCTGTATCCAATAAATGTTGATAAGGATTTTGATGCAGTTTAGGTATTAAGTTTTGGTATTGTAATTCAAATTCAATTTGGCTATTTGGAATGTGAAAAATATTTGAAAGTGACACGACTTTTCAGAATTGCTCTCTAGATGGTGAATAACTGTCACTCTTAAAAAAGTTTTACTTAGTAGTCATTTTTGGGTCACCTGAGTAAACTCAGGTGACCTATTGCTATCCGTTGTTGTCCGTCGTCGTGCGTCGTCCGTCGTGCGTTAACATTTGAACATTTTCAGCTTCTTCTCTGCAACAACTCAACCAATTTCAACCAAATTTGGCACAAAGCATCTATGGGTAAAGGGGAACAAAAATTGTGAATTTCATGATCCCTGCCTCCCTGGGGCCTGAGGGGTGGGGCCAAAACCACTAAAATTAATGCAATCTTTAAAAATCTTCTTCTTTACTCCTGGACATCAAGCAGTCAAACTGTTTGTGTGATTGTATTCAGCATTGAGACCTCTACCAAAATTGTGAAATTCATGGCCCTGGGGTCAGGGGTTCTAGTGCTAGGACGGGGCTAAATAAGTATTTAGTGAAAATGCATTATTTCTCTGAAAATCTTCTTCTCTGCTCCTGGGTATGAAATAAACCAACTAAGTACATATTTATGATGAGCAAGAGTGCCTCTACCAAAATTGTGAATTTTATGGCCCCAGGGTCAGGGGTTCTGGTGTTAGGGTGGGGCTCTATTGATTATATAGTGAAAATACATGAATTCTTTGAAAATCATCTTCTCTGCTCCTGGGTATTAAATAGACTAAGTGCATAGCTATGATGAGCAAGAGTGCCTCTACCAAAATTGTGAATTTTATGGACCCAGGGTCAGGGGTTCTGGTGTTAGGGCGGGGCTCTATTGATTATATAGTGAAAATACATGAATTCTTTGAAAATCTTCTCTTCTCTGCTCCTGGGTATTAAATAGACTAATTAAGTGCATAGGTATGTTGAGCAAAAGTGCCTCTACCCAAATTGTGAATTTTATGGCCCCAGGGTCAGGGGTTCTGGTGTTAGGGCGGGGCTCTATTGATTATATAGTGAAAATACATGAATTCTTTGAAAATCTTCTTCTCGGCTCCTGGGTATTAAATAGACTAACTAAGTGCATTGTTATGATGAGCAAGAGTGCCTCTACCAAAATTGTGAATTTTATGGACCCAAGGTCAGGGGTTCGGTGTTAGGGCGGGGCTCTATTGATTATATAGTGAAAATACATGAATTCTTTGAAAATCTTCTTCTCTGCTCCTAGATATCGAATAAACTAACTAAGTACATAGTTATGATGAGCAAGAATGCCTATTCCAAAATTGTGAATTTTATGGCCCCAGGGTCAGGGGTTCTGGTGTTAGGGCGGGGCTCTATTGATTATATAGTGAAAATACATTAAATCTTCGAAAATTTTATTCTCTGCTCCTGGGTATTAAGCAGATGAACTACCAATATATTTATGAGCAAGGGCCCTAATTTTCCAAAATTGTGAATTTCAAGGCCCCAGGGTCAGGGGTACCATAGAAGGGGGGGGGCTGTATTTATATACTTAAAATGAATGAATTGTTTGAAATCTGCTCCTTGGCATTAATCAAATATTTTTGAAAAGCAAGGATGCCTTATCAAAAATTGTGCAATGTGTTGATCTAGGCCTAAGGGTCAGAGGTTCATGTGTGGTGAAGGCACTACTGATTATTGCTGCATATTACTGATTAGTTGAAATGCATTTTTGTTCCCCTACCCTGCCTATAGGTAATAAGTAACCAAACTAAGCAACTGCTAAGTGTATAGTTATAATGATCAATGGTGCCTCTTTCAAAATTGTGAATGTCATAGCATCTGGCTTAAAAATGAATCAAATTCAATCACTGGAAAGTTGTTGCATAATGCTCAGGTGACCTATAAGGCCCATGGGCCTCTTATTTACTTTATATTTTGGATATTAAATGAATTTTGAGAAATGAAGGAATGTAGGTAGAAATCGCAACTACTCTTAGACCACTGAATGAAAAATGAAACAGAATCTTTGTTACATAGTGCCATTGTGCACCTTCTATTTTACTTTTTGATCTGACACATTTTTTGGGTTTCTCATAGCAAAACATGGACACTGTCATTCTTTCTAAAATATTGAAGGGTACCCATCTCTTATCCGCAACTCCTCCTATACCACTAAATAAAATTTAATGATACTTTCACAGATTCTTTATTCTTTAACATTTTCAGCTTTTATGCAACCGCTTAACCAATTTTGCACAAAGCATCTATGATGATTGTAAATTTCATGGTCTCCGCCCCCCCCCCCCCTTAAGACCAAAACAACTAAAATTAATGCAATTTTTAAAAATCTTCTTTACTCCTGGACATTAAGCGTTAAATTGTTGGCATGATTGTAATAAGCATTGAGTCTTGTAACGACTTTGTGAAATTCATGGCCCCAGGTTCAGTGATTCTAGTGCTAGGTCGGAGCTACATGTACATGTAAACAGTGTATATTAAAGATCGAAAAATGCATTTTTCTTTGAAAATAGTCTTCTCTGCTTTTAGTTATATGCATTTAACAGTCTTCTCTGCTCTTAGTTATTTAACAAAAAAACTTTATGTATAGTTATATGATGAGGTAGGCTACCTCTTCGAAAAATGGGAATGTCATGATCTCAGGGTCAGAGAGTTTGGCGTTAGGGTGGGGCTCTATTGATTATATAGTGAAAAATGCATCAATTCTTTGAAAATCTTATCTGCGTCTGGGCATCAAACAAACTAATTTCATACATACGGAGTCATTCAAGAAGTAAGTAGACAATGTTACTCATCATCAAATCATTTTTACAAAATTAAGATCAGCACATTTTTATTTGCAATAAGATGTGTTTGTGAAACACTATGCGCCCGGCGGCAACAAAATTCCAAAAAACTATTTTTAGCATATAGGTCACAGTCAATGTCACAAGGTCATTGACCTTGGTAACATTTGAAAGAACTTAATTAGTGGAGTATTCATATCAAAAATGAAGTCTCTATCTCCTATGGTTCAAATATTATGGCAAAAGTTCGAAAAGCAATTTTTTAGCATATAGGTCACAGTCAAGGTCACAAGGTCATTGACCTTGAGAGCTTATTTAGTGGAGTATGCATACCAATTACGAAGTTTTATCTCTCTTGGTTTAAAAGTTATGGCGAAGGTTAAAGTTGACAACAGACAGACAAACAGACATGACAAAAACAATATATGCCTCGGATCTATCGATCCAGGCGCATAAAAATATTTATTTTATCGATGTGTGACGTTTCATTCCATTTAATTAAATGGAACTCATGTTAGCCAGTTTTAAAAGCAATATGTTTTATCGCCACAGAGCAAGGTTAACAACACCGTAACGCCAAAAACAAAGTCGAGAAAAATTCTAAATTTTTCTCTGTCTTTTCATTTTATACACGTATTAAAGCGTCTTACCCATTCATAAAAACGTATCCATAATACTTGACACCTAGTGTGTTAACAATTATTCGAGTACATCGTTTTCAAATTCGGTTAACGAGGCCCGATTAGTTTTATTGTCATCATAATAACGTTTTCAAATTGCGGTTCCGCTGATCTTGCTTAACTCTATGCATTGAAAGCTCATTTCTGTTATTTTTTTTTTTTTTAATATTTAAAGTAATAAACAACTTTGTTCTAATTTATTTTTTGGTACAGTTTCAGTTTTATTTCAATATGCGCTCGATTTTAGTCACTTTCACAATCTTTTTATTGACGTTATCTCTTTTAAAAAATAAAATAAGTCTATAAATCATTTAAATTGATATTTTATTTTTCTATATATTACATTATATTATGAAAATCTGTTTCTAAAACAACGTTGCGTGTTGAGAGAAAAATAAAGCATGGCGAGAAAATTATTTCATAATGTAGGAATTATTTATTTTTTAGAAACTAATGCAGTATCACAATCGTTTGTTGGTGTTATGTAAACCCATTGCGACATATAAAATACGTCCAAATTTTGTGTTTTGACATGCCCCCTTTTTCACTGCAATAAAGGCTACCTCCAATTTTCTTTTAATTTTTTATGAAAAGAATGAATATTGCATGATATATGTGAAAAACAAAGAATTTCCATTATACTTTGTTTATTGTATATAAACAAATCATGGCCCCCATTTCACTACAATAAAGGCAAGGTCAAAATTTATATATACATACTATATTTCCAAGTTAAAATTTTTTATCATTCCGTTTTCGTAATTTTCAACTAGATTCGTTAAGCGTAACTCTGCTCTCAGCATTTTCACTTTCCAAGTTTCTTTTGTTTATTAACTATAATCTGTTTCTTTGCATACCGTCCATCGTCCGTTTCAAAGTCTCTACCCCTCAAAAATTCTGCTTTCCATTATACATGTATATAAACAAATCATGGCTCATTTATATATACCTGTATTTCATGTTTTTTTCAGAGTTTGTTTCCCGTTGCTTTTTTTAATCAAGTCTGTCTTCAGAAATTGATATCTTTTAAACGAAGCAAAGTATGACATTACCTTTTAGATTCTTAAGTAATAAAATAATTCTAAGTTTTCGTTTTACAATTCTTTTTCGTTTAAGCACCATTTATAAAATTTATGGCTGTAAACATTAAAAGTGTATACTAGTAATTAGTAACTAACTCAATTCTGACCCTGCTCCGTGATCCCATTTTTGCTGTCTTAAATCTTAATAATTTTGATAAATATCAATTTATATTCCATTTTTTTTAACTCAAAATATTTGAATCTGTTGTTAAAATATGTACCGAATTTGGTTGCAATTTGACGTTTAATAAAAAAAAAATTATAACAAAAGTTTACGAACTTTTTGAATGACCCTCGTACGTACATTTATGTAGTTATGATGAATAAGAATGCCTCTTCAAAAATTTTGAATTTTATGGCCAGAGGATCTGGAGTTCTCGAGTTAGGGCGGGGCTTCATAAATTACCAGTATATAGTGAAAATTAATCCTTTGAAAATCTTCTCTGCTCATTGGAACTAAACAAAATAATTAAATAATAGTTTATTGAAGGAGGGCTGCCTCTTCAAAACTTGTGAATTTCATGGTCTCGGGGTCGGGGGTTTTGGTGCTCTATGAATAAATATAATGAAAATGCATTAATTTTTTTGAAATTCCTCTTTTCTGCTACTGTGTATTAAACGGACTAACTACATAATAGTTGAGATGAGGAAGGTTGCCTCTTCGTAAAGTTTGAATTTCCTGGCCCCATGGTCAGAGGTCCTGGCGTTAGGTCGGGGAAAATACAGATGTAAATTATGTAATGGAAATGCCTTACTTCTTTGAAAAATCTTCCCTGCTCCTGGGTACGAAGAAGATGAAATACCTATATACGTGTTGTAATAGATGTAACAACCATGCAGCCACGCTGGTTACTAATTTAGGCTATTCCAAGTTTTTTTTTATGTTTAGCGTCCGCGTGCGCTTTGGTTTTTGACACCCCATATAAGAAAAAAAACACACAACATCAGGAGTCCTGAAGTTGATTAATTTAGTCGAAAATTTTTAATTTTGTCAATTCTCCAAATAATTCTGTACAGTAAGTTATATTTGGTGTATTTTAAGCATTTAATCCCTTGCTTTTTGCTTAAGAATAGATATTTCTTCTGTTAAAGCAGTTTAGTTAGATCAAATCAATTGAAGGGCGTCATTTTTATGACTTTTAAGGCTGTGTTTTATGTTTTGTCTTGTGTGTTTTTTGCGAATAGGTAGGTAGGTTTTTGAGAGATGGATGGACGCTAAACAGAGAAAAAACTTGGAATGGCCTTATCAACCGCTTTCAGGATTCATTTCGCAAGAGCAAAATTTCTTGGACGAGACTGCCTGTTAACGAATAAGTTGTTGATGCATTGATGTCAATAATCTTGTTTAAAAAACACTATAGAAACATTTTTTATGAAAATTAAATGCATTGATTGGATATGCTGAAAACCTAAAGCGAACTGGTTTTAAATGTTAGTCTTTGGCCATAAGGGTTAGGAGGTTGATAAAATATACCGGTTGGATAAGATATGCCTAGAATAAGAGAATACAAGAGGCCCAAGCCCTTGAATCGCTCTTCTGATAAATTGTACAATCTATCACTTCTATTTGAAGCCTCCAACTCTAAGTATCCTAAGACCCAAGATGTGTCAACTGACAAAGTTTGATGATTGTTAGCCAGTTAGGATTGAAGATATTTCGATATACATGTAACTATAAAATACCATAAGTAGGTCACGGTGACCTATTTTTTGATTGAATTTTTTGGGGGGATTCAAGATGCATTAATTGATAAAGACTGATGATTCTAAGCCAAAAAATATTGAGATATTCAAAAGTACGTCACCGTGACCTACTTTTTGGTCGACGTTCTGCCGAAACCCAAAGTGAATCAACTGACTAAGTTTGACGATTCTAAGTCAATCAGTACCTGAGATACTTAAATAAAACCATAAAGTGTCACAAGTAGGTCATGGTGACCTACGTTTTGGTCATCATTCCCCGAACACCCACGATGCATCAACTGACAAAGTTTGATGATTCTAAGCCGATAAGTACTTGAGATATTCAAAAGTAGTTCACCGTGAGCTACTTTTTGGTCGACATTCTCTGAAAACCCAAGATGCCTCAACTGACAAAGTTTGAACAATTCTAGGCCAAAAAATACCCGAGATACTTAAATATAGCCATAGAATGTCAAAAGTAGGTCACCGTGACATACGTTTTGATCGTCATTCTCCGAAAACCCAAGATGCATCAACTGACAAAGTTTGATGATTCTATAAGCCATTAAGTAACAAAGATACTTAAATATAGCCAAAAAATGTCAAAAGTAGGGCACCGTGACCTATATTTTGGTCGACGTTTTCCGAAGACCAAGATGCATCAACTGACAAAGTTTGATGATTCTATAAGCCATTAAGTAACAAAGATACTTAAATATAGCCAAAAAATGTCAAAAGTAGGACACCGTGACCTATATTTTGGTCGACGTTTTCCGAAGACCAAGATGCATCAACTGACAAAGTTTGACGTTCATAGGTCTGAAAGTATTCAAAATATACCTTTTAAATTGCAAACAAATGCCTGAAAATTCAAAAAGTAGATCATGGTGACCTACTTTTTCAGAAAAATGTTTTTAGGCACCAAGATGCATCAACTTATGATCTGATGATTTTAAACTCTCTGTGTCTGAAATAATGGGATTAAATGTTTTAGAAAAAATTCTAAATATAGGTCATGGTTACCTACTTTTAAGTTGACATTGTTCGAGGACCCAAGATGCATAAACTGAGAATGTTTAATCATAGGCCTTAAAGTGTCCAAAATATGCCTCCAAATCAATTTATAAATGCCCGCAAAATTAAAAAAAGTAGGTCATCGTGACATACTTTTGAGTTAACCTGATGTGAAGTCCTAAGTTGCATCAACTTACAAGATTTAATGATCCTTGGCTTTATAATAAGCAAAATATAAAAGTTTTTAAGTGTAAATTCAACTTTGAAGTGACCTTGAGATCACGCCCTTTGCCCCAGGGTAATTCCTCGTGCAAATTTTAATCTTCAACATATCCTGATCCTTGTATGTAAGTTTGGTGAAAATCTTCCAGGTGGTTCTGGGGAAGATTTTTAGCAACCAGTACTTTTGGTTTTATTTTCCTGATTATCTCCCCTTGTTTAAGGGTCCGAACCCTAGTTTTATTTCAAATGGTAGCTGTTGGGCCAAGGATACCCTGTGACAAATTTGACAATGATTGGCCAAGAGGTTCTTGAGTTATAGCCCATATTCTAAAGAGTTTAAGCACATCGCACAAATGGCCATAGCATTAGCTCTCTGAGCCTTTGGCTCAGAAAAGCTAAAAAGATAGTTGATGGTCCAATGCTGAAAAGTGAAGAAATACATCCCTAACCGTAGTTGCTATACGGGATCTACAGCGTTATGGTTAAAGACTTTTAACATGAAACCTATTTGCTACTGTTCGGCAGCTATATGTTGGTCACGAGTGTTTGCTATACCGGGTATTATAGTCGCGAAGTAAGGAGTTATCCTTACATCGCGGGTTCGACTCCCACTGCAGGACGTGGATTGTAGAGATTGGTCATTCAGGAGAGATTTATTCTGGAGTACCATACTTTACTTAATCCGTTATAACAGTATAGCTGTATGTTATATCTATTATTAATATAAGTAGCATATATCATTGATCCGCGCTTTCCGCCCAATGTAAATAAGATCATTGAACTAGTGTGACTGGTCACCGAAAGTTAATCCATATTTTGTCCTCTTGTCCCTGGTAAAACATAAATCAACACACTTGTCATTTGCTCACTCTGGATCACCAGATCGGTCAATTACCTGTTGTCCTTTTGTACCAAGTAAATATTTTAAGTAATTATAATATTTCCTGTGAATACAGAGTTCTTAGAGGGGTACTATTTATTTTTATTTCCAAAAGAGCCTTATCGATATAACAAACTGAGAGAAGATGTCATGTTTGCTCATTCCTACAGAAAGGGCAAAGCAAAGGAAATAGAAACTAGTGTTTGGTAAAATCGATTATCTTTGTGCTCTAAAAGCAAGTCACAATGTACCTGCAGAACAATACATATACAGTTTTTTCAACGGATGGCACTGTAGCTCTCCGGTCTGTCAATATATTTTTTCGGAGAGCTATAGTTCTGCAGCTAGTCACAATGAACCGGCAAACTAACATAAACTTAAATTAAAAAGAAATTTTATTGTTTGCGGAAATAATTCAATTTAATTATATTTTTTCACAGTTGATGCGTACAAAAAAAATTATTGTAGGATGGAAATGTTGATTGCAAATATTAGGTTAAAACTGATAAATAATTTCTTGATCTATTTAATATTATTTTCAAATAAAGATCCTTTAAGAGCGTGTGAGGATTTACACATGCATTCATTCTTTTAAAGACATCAATTATAAAATGTTTACCCCGTATACAAGTGATAAAAGGTGATAAAAGTACACTGCTGCATAATTTAGGGATGTTGACGAGTGAAAGGTTCTAGTCAACACGTTAACCATAAAGCTTTGTTGTTAAATTACCGGAAATGTCTTTCTTTCTAATAAAATATCTAAATATGAAACAGATGTGCCAGACTCGGTGGTAACTTTTTTTCAAGCTCTTCGGGATATGTCGTATAGACATAGCAATGGAAACAAGCATTGTTACTTGACAATAGTATCGATATATCTAAACGTCGAGTTGAAGACCACAGAACAGAAAGTGTTTTCTTTTCACGTAAAAGATTTCGAACAAATTCTGCTTCTTATAGGTACAAAAAAATAAAATAGGTCTGCTTATTACGACGCAATTAGTACGAATGGAAATTCCAATCGATTGTTGGAAGACCCAGTTTCCAAAAAGCAGATATTGTCAATCAGAAACTCAAGCATCTTTATATTATCAACTTCAGAGTAAGTAAATTCACGAGTTTAATTCTTATTGCAAAAGCAGCGTAAATGATGACAAAAAGCCTGGACTTTAATTCAATTTGGGGAATGGTTGTATATAAAGTTGAAAAGATGCTGATTTCGGTAAAATTTTTGATTTCAAAGTTCATTGAAACTTTCAAGTATCAACATCTGATTAACATTACTTCTCTAATATATAGTTGCACAATATTTTATTAATATTATATAACTGGGATATTTAAGCTCACCTAATCTGATAACTTGAGTGAGCTGTCGTCCGTCTGTCTGTTAACTTTTCAAATTTTTAACGTCAACTCAAGAACCACCGAATCAATTTTAACCCAATCCCCGGATAATGGGTATTTTAAATTGAATTTAAGGACCAACCCACTTTCTAAGGTTAGTTAAACAACAACAACAACAACAACAACAACAACAACAACAAAAAAAACGACAAACAAGAGTGTACGCATGTGTTGCCTGCTTTTAGCTTCTTTTAAAGATGTAAGTAAATCTAACAGTGATCAGCTTTTAATACATGTCTGCTTCTAGCATATACACTGCCCAGTATTTCTAGCATGATAGTTCATATATGCACAAAAACATCCACACAAAAAAGACTTAAAAAGGTCAAAATGGCGATTCAATAAATCCAAAATGATTCCCAACCCTCAAAACAGTGAAATAATGTAAGTTGAAATCATTATAAAATAATTATTTATATCATTATTTAACTCAGAAAATTTAGCGTTGCTACATTTGATTCGAAGAACTTCTGATTTATTTTTATGCGCGTTTCTATATTCTGCTTTGTTCAGTTTTACAGCAAATCATCTCTAGCTAACTTCATTTTTTAAAATCATATATATTAAACAAAGAAAATAATCCCTATTTAACACCACGGTAATCTGTAAATTTAAATTCAACTTAAATAAGAAAGTCATTTCTGCTTATTTATTTCTAGAAGCCTTGTACAATCCTACTTAACAGTTTCAAACAGTTTTTAAAACCTAATATTATCACTAATTAAACTGGTTTTGCATCTGATCGTTTGAAATGTGTTCTACGCAGTTAAGCATACAAAATGTTGTATGACACTCATATCGCTCAGTGTTTGACGCGTTAATTGAAGGTCTTTTGTAAAGTTTTATGTTGAAGGTTTTTTATTTTGTGTTTAAATTAATGAAATTAAACATTGTTTAATAGAGATTTTGAAGTTATTCAATTTTTATTAGTTTTACTTTCGTTTTCATTACATCATATTCGATCCCGAAAATTTGTCTTAGCGAGCTGACTTGTTAAATCATACAACGGATAATTCAAAGAGACACAACTGGCTAGCTTGCTCGTTTGTAATGTTCCCCGCTGGAAGTGGAGGATATTATTTTATTTTATTTCGGTCTGCTTGTCCTTCCGTGTCCCTGTCTGTAGTTCTGTCTGTAACACTTCAATTCCGTGAAATATTTCGAGAACTTAGAAGCCCTTGAGCTTTTGTTGTGAAATTTTACACAACTCACTATGGAAAACCCCTCTTGATTTTGTGATAAAAATGTCAATGGTCAATGTAATGAAATCAAACTTATGTCTGTTTGAACACCTTTGTGTCCGTGCAATATCTCGATAAGCCCCTGAGCTTTAGATATGAAATTTTATACCACAACAACCTATGTTGAAAGGAAGACACCTGTAGATTTATTTTGACGTTCAAAGTTCAAGGTAATAAATTCACATCTCTGTGTGAGTGTGTGTGTGAGTGTGTGTAAAACTTTCATTTCCAGTCATTTTTAAAAGAAACATATTTGCATTTTACAATCAAATTTTATACCATTACTCGATCCACCATATGACCCCCCCCCCCCCTTTTTTTTTTTAGATCTGCGCATGCTTTTTTTTCCTAAGTGGGAGACGCAGATTCTCTGAATCAGCTTGTTTAGTGAATGAGACCATTTATGTTATGGCATTCAGATTTAGGGATTTATTTTTCTTCAAAGTTATAGAGGTTTGATAAATGAATTTGTTTACCAGTCATTGTGTTGTTTATTTTGTTTCAATTCTACTTTTTTAAGTTTCAAATTTAAATTCAGCTACCTAGGTCAAATTAAAGTAGGATAGTTAACAAACTTAAGTATAAAATACCTATGTCTTAAATTATGCAAAGATTAGACTTTACAAAGCTTACATGTTACCTGTTTGAATGAAATTTTTCTAATCTAAAAGTACTAGAAAATGTAAAATACTGGTTACATGTATTTGTACTGGCTTTTGAAATTAGATATTTCAAATGTTAAAAGTATATTTTGTTGTTACTTTATACTTTACTTTAAGGGTGTCTTTGTTGTCTTAACACATGCAGTAGTTTTTCAACCTGCAACATGACAAACTTTAACAGGGTGATAGCGATCGAAGCTCTTACGAGGTTCCGTTTGGTGGCCGCGGGATTGTTAAAAGTGCCATGTCCCCCATTACGGAAGCCCATTGGTGCCACGTTGAAGTATTTTATCTGGCGGCCGCCAAATGCAAATGCGGCCGACACAGAATCAGAGCGGCCGCCAAGAAAATTTATTGTTTATATATATATTATACTGGTTTTGATGATTGTTAATAAATATGCTGATATTTAGATCTTGTATTGAGATGTATATGATTTAATAATCCCTAGCTCTCTTTGGTTGTGGTCCATCATTTTAAAAATCCTACGTTTTGTTGCACTAGACCTTCTACCGCCATAAAACATTTATTTTTTCGGCCGGACTATAAATAGACATCTTTCCAACAACTGATATGATTTTAATTAGCAACCCTCGAACGAAAATGTTCATTCGCCTTTATGCTGGCGGCCGAATACTGCTCTTGGCGGCCGCTAGCTTTATTGGCATACGGCCGCCAGCACTAACTGTATGATATTATTAACTTTTTACATAAAGAAGCAAATGGTGAGACAGGTAATAGGTAAAACGAATTGTCGTCAAAAGTAATTAAACAAAGACACGTGTCATAAAAATCGTGAGTCAGTAAATACAATATCCTTCAACTTTAATCTAAAATTTGAAAATTATTCTATTAATTTAAAAAAAAGATAATGTTTTTGCAAAGAGCAGATTAATATTTGATTTGAATTATGCAAGTATTTGTAGATGTTTGAAATTTAAAAGATCAAATTTTCACGGACATAAATCATGGTATTAGTTTCTGTTCTCATTTTCATAGTTATATACGCTCAATTACAAATCCTTTTGCATTTTGGAAATTTTGAAAAAAAAGAATATCCGCCATTTTGAATCGTTTTTTACCATTTACATTTTTATCTGCACCATCATTCAGTTGTAGAATACCTTTTGCAAAAAAATACAAGTCATCAGTGTATGGATATTTGCAAATGTAAAATCCTGAACAAAGCAGAATATAGAAACAATAGACAAATAAATCAGAGAGAATTCGAATTAAATGTAGAAACGACTAAATTTTCTGAGTTAAGTAATAATATTAACAATCTGTTATCATTTGCATAGTTGCATTACACTCAGTGAAATATTCACACATTATTTCACTGTTTTGCGGCCATTAAGAGAAAATATTTGGATGTCCGCCATATTGAATCGCCAATTTGACCTTTTTAACGCCGTTTTCATGAAGGCCAGCATATTTTTTCGGATTCAGCATACTCGAAATAGGTTAAAAATTTCATGGAATTAATAATTTTGCCTTAGAAGTATTTTTATTACATTATATCTGTCATGCAATCAGCTTTTTATACATGGATGCTACTAGCATATACATGCATTTTTTTAGCATGATAGTTCATATATGCACAAAAACATCCACACAAAAAAGACTACAATAGTCTGTCAATAAAAAAAAATGATTCCCAACCCTCAAATGAATAATTAAGTTGAAATCGTTATAAATAATTTTTTATCATTTTACATGTGTTATAAACGTGTTTCAAAGACTTGACACCATTTATCACTCAAAAAATCCGTTGTAGGATCCCGATCCCGATGTATTTTCATAATATTTAAACTGCGTGTGGTTACTAAATATCATACAGTTTCAAAGAACAGTATAATGAGCTCATAAACATGTATAAATGTTTAATTATCAACACCCACCACTCAAAATGCGAAAGCCTTAAATTTAATTTTCTGGGGTATTCTTTGTAGAGTAAGTCATAGGTCAAGTGAATTGTAACGCTTGTATTTTTCATGTTTTATGACAATCAGTGCACATGCTGAATAGCATAGAATTACCCCTGAAATATTAATGTAAAATAAATATGCTACTTTTAACTTATTAGTAAAGAAGTTCAAGGACAAGAGTCACGAGGTCGGTAACCATGGCAATTTACAAATGCCAAAGTACCAAGCAATAAATGTGAAAAATATTAAGTCTTTATCTCTTACAGTTCTTGAGATACAAGATGTGACGGACAGACAAACAGACAGACAATACACCGTCACGCTAACGCATCTTCACACAGCACGCAGTCGCGGTAACACACTTAACATTATGTTAGCGCGTCGGTGCGTTTTGTGATCACGACTGTGTGTTTTAAAAACTGTGCCGGATGTGTGTAGGCGCGACTGCCTGTTGTGCAAAGGTTGCATCAACATGATGTCTTGTTTGCTTGTGTACTCTTAATGTCAATCTTGATTTTTGTCTCCCGCTTGAAAAGTGGGGGATATTAATTTGGGTCTGTCCGTCCGTCCGTCTGTCCGTCATTCTGTCTGTCTGTAACGCTTTCGTTTCCACACGATTTCTTGAGAACCCTTTGAGCTTTCGCAATAAAATTTTGCATATCAACTCCTTATGGACTAAAAAGGAACCCTATTGATTTTGAGGTCAAAAGGTCAAAGGTCAAGGTCATAAATTCGCAAATTCTGTCTGTTGTAACACTTTCGTTTCCGCGCGATATCTCGAGAACCCTTTGAGCTTTTGCAATGAAATTTTACATAACAACTCCCTGTGGCCTAAGGAAGACCCCTATTTATTTTGAGGTCCAAAGGTCAAAGTTCAAGGTCGTAAATTTATACATTATATCTGTGTGTAACACTATCCTTTCCGGGCGATATTTCAAGAGGATTTTGAGCTTTTGCAATGTAATTTCATACCAAATCTCCCTAGGACCTCTCTCACCCCTCTCCGTTTGTTTTATTAGTATTTATTGTATTACATGTCGCTTTTTTGTCCCCCGCTTGAAAAGTGGGGGATATTATTTATTGTATCCATCCGTCTTTCTGTCTGTCTGTAACGCTTTCGTTTCCACACGATATCTCGAGAACCCTTTGAGCTTTCGCAATGAAATTTTGCATAACAACTTCCTATAGACTAAAGAAGACCGCTATCGATTTTGAGGTCAAAAGGTCAAAGGTCAAGGTCATAAATTCGCAAATTCTGTCTAATATGACACTTTCGTTTCCGTGCGATATCTCGAGAACCCTTTGAGCTTTTGCAATGAAATTTTACATAAAAAATCCCTTTGGCCTGAGGAAGACCCCTATTGATTTTGAGGTCCAAAGGTCAAAGTTCAAGGTCGTAAATTTATACATTCTGTCTGTATTAAACACTATCATTTCCGGGCGATATTTCAAGAAGATTGTGAGCTTTTGCAATGTAATTTTATACCAAAACTCCCTATGACCTGTCTCACCCCTCTCAAAGTGTCCCGCCCCGTTTGTATTATTAGTATTTATTGTATTACATGTCGCTATTTTTAGCACAGGGGCATGAGTTATTACGTATAATACAGGTTCTCGGTGGACTTTACATTCTTATTACATCTATTAGAACTGTTTAATAAAGGTTAAATAATTAGACACCGTGCATTGTGTAAAATTTTGACAATATCGAACGTGAATATATACATGTATGTGACTTTATCTTTGCATATAATATTGACCAGATAGAAGCGGTTCCGTGGTCTAGTGGTATGTCTCTCGCTTCACATGTGAGAGGGCCCGAGTTCGATTCACGAACGATCAGTTATTATTTTTTTCAAAATACTTTTTTTTTACTAACTGATAGTATTCAGCATGTGAAATGAAAAAAATTATGAGGTCTGGCTCGTACAAACTCATAAAATCATCATTACAGTGTGAAAAATATTTCAGAATCCTCTATACACATAATAAAGAATAAGCAATCAAACCTTTATATCCATATTGGGATATTTTATTTGCTTCAGTATACATGTATACATTTAATAATTCTACAGATTCAGTCAAGGGGATCCGACCCCCACCCCCTACCCTCCCCCGAACTGCGCATGGTTTACTTTTTCCCTTAGCGGGGGACACAAATTCTCTGAATTAGCTTGTTTACCACAGGGGCATGAGAAGAGTTATTACGTATAAAACAGGTTCTCGGCGTACTTTATATTCTTATTACATTAGAGCTGTTTAATAAAGATTAAATTAGACACCAAGTATTGTGTAAAATTTTGACAATATCGAACGTAAATATATAAATACATGTATGTGACTTCATCTTTGCATATAATTTTGCCAGTGTAAAGCAGTTCCGTTGTCTCGTGGTATGTTTCTCGCTTCACATGTGAGAGGTCCCGGGTAGAATCCCGGACAATCCATTTTTTTTTTTTTCGAAATATTTTTTTTACTAAATGATAGTATTCAGCATGTGAAATGAAAAATTTATGAGGTCTGGCTTGTACAAACTCATAAAATCATCATTACAGTGTGAAAAATATTCCATATATGCTATTTATGTTCATAAATAATTTCTTGCCCAATTCTTGTGTATTGAAAGTGGGACAAGCGAGGTAACTCTAATATTTTTGTGCGTTCTTGTTTTTGGAACAGCCTCAGTATCAAATTGAGTACAATCAGTGTAGGCGCGATATTTGTGTGGAAGGTACAATTTTAATTTTGAACAACCCCAACTTTGATGTAAACATTTTATACAGTAATGTTTTGATTTATTTGGAAGTTGCATGTAGTATCTAGTATCTATTGGTATCACAAGATTAATAAATGTAAACCTATCAAACTACATTTTCATTTTTGTAAAAGTTTTACAAAATTGTCATTTAATGCTAAATGACCTTTTTCAACTTCAAACGGTGTTGTGTGTTATCAGATAGTGTAATTATACATCAAACAGAGCAACCTTTAGTGCGAGTATCAGGAAGATGGGCATAAAAAAAAAGAATCTTCTATAAAAATAATAAAGAATAAGCAATCAAATCTTTATATGCATATTGACATACATGTATTTTATTTGCTTCAGTATACATGTATACATTTAATAATTCTACAAATTCACTCAGGGGGATCCGACTTTTTCCCTAAGCGGGGGACACTAATTCTCTGAATAAGCTTGTTTTTTATCATTTAGAGTCGCTCCCATTTACCAATGAGAGCTGCAAATATTGTCCCATACTCAGCAATCTGGGCTATTGAGCAGTGAGGAATCTTTTTCGTGCCAGCACCTAGAGCGACACTGAACCTCAGTTTTATACGGTCTTATTCGGAGGACCGACCAACAGTGGGATTAGAACCAGCGACGTAAGTATCAAATCCTTACTCTGCGATTCTAGAGCAAGACGCTGTTACTTACCACTGCGCCACGTTGCCTTGTATGTAATTACGAAAGTGGTGTGTTGTGAAACGTTGTGTTTGCGTGACGGGTGTTGTGTGTTGTCGCGTTTCTGAATTTCATACCTGAGATTAGTATGTGTTAGTAGGAATAGACCATAGGCTTTAACAATATATTCTTCAACACACTTTTAAACTTCGAAAAGCTGAATCATTCTTAATATGCACTTACCGGGATAACAAGACGTGCGTAAGAATGCAGAAAAAATCTTCACATATGTATTGTTTAATGTAGTTACAGAGATTCTATGTGTTTATACTCTACTGGTCAAAGACCAGAAGAGCTTATACGATAGTAAGCTAGGTTAAACCCCTGTCACACCGGGGTTGCATCCTCAAAAAATGCAAAACGCCGAGATGATCGCAGTAGAGTCTCCTTCAGCGCCGTGACAACGCGGCGAGATCTCCACTGAACGCCGAAGGGTCGCGTAGGGTCTCCTAGAACGCCAGGGGACGGCGATCACTTTGGGCATGCACAAAGTACGCGCCGTGTGATCGCGGTCTGATAAGAACGCAGTAGAAACGTAGTATGATCGCCGTAGCAGCGCGGTGAGATCTCCAACAATGTAGTGGGAGCTCCGTATGAACGCCGTGAAGACGCACATGATCGCGGCACGAACGCAGTGATAGTAAACTGCGCTTCCACGGAGACCTTGGAGATGTCACTGCGTTTCTATTGCGTTTTTACGGCGCTTCTAATAAGATTTATCGTCTTGTGATTTTTTCGACTGCGATTACATGGCGACAACACGGAGTTGTCACTGCGATCATTGCGCTCCCATGGCGTTTTTACAGCGTCCATGGTGATCACAATGCGCTTTCACGGCGTTGTTAGAGCGTTGTCAGCCATCTCACAAAACAAGAGCAATGGGATCATATTTGATCAGCAATAAGTCTTACGTATTTGTTGAACTAGGAGCATTTAAGTGAGAAAAAAAAATGGAAGAGAAAATTGCACCAGAACTTGTTCTGTTGTTTCACTTAAATTTATTAGAAAACTTTTCAGTGTGTTTATTTTTTTACATTCATAATAAAATCAAAGAAAATCTAACAACACATCTGAACCGTTAAAATTGAAAAAAGGAATTTAATCATAAAACTATTAATGATTTAGTACGAAATTATTTAAATAATTTTGATTATTAAGAATATTTTTTGGCATGATTAGAAGTTTTTTCATCGTGTAACTTGAATGTTTTACATTCCCTCTGAATATACATGTGTATATCATTGAGTATAGAACGCATGGTGAACGTATTGTGAACGCAGCCAGCGCAGTGAGAACGCCTTGAACGCGAGGTGAAAACTCCTAACGCGTCCGTCGCCGTCGGGACGCCGTGACATCTTCATACTGTGAAAATTTTACAGAATTTTGTGCAATTTTCCTGCGATTCCACAGCGATCTGAAAAATTTAACAACGCCATAATGACTCCATGTGAACGCAGCTTGGTGTGACATGGCTTTACTGTCTATCCGTCTGTAAACTTTTTTTATACCCCCCGCTTGAAAAGCGGGAGGGTATATAGTAATCGGTATTTCCGTCCGTCTGTACGTCTGTCCGTCCGTCCGTCCGTCTGTTACGCTTTGGGGTACCCATCTCTTATCCGCAACTCCTCTCATACCACTTAAGGAAATTTAATGAAACTTTCACAGAATCTTTATTACATATTGCCATTGTGCACCTCCTATTTTACTTTTTGATCTGACATATATTTTGGATTTTCCAGAGCAAAACATGGATACTGCCAATATATTCATATGGGAGGCGGGGGGTATAATTTAGTGAGCTCATTGCTCACAGTACCTCTAGTTTTTCAAAATGTTACTCCTACAATCTTGGCCTGATTTCAATATAACTACACACAAATATACTACACTAAGTCTATAATTCTGTTTATCGGTTTTTGATTTCGATGAGCGGTGTTGCCGTGGTTACTAACAAGAGGCCCTTGGGCCTTATAGGTCACCTGAGCATCATGCAAAAACTTCCAACGATTGAATTTGGTTCATGTTTTAAACTAGACATCATGGCATTCACAATTTTTAAAGAGGCTCCAGTTCTAATCATAACTATACACTTATGTTTAGTTTGGTTGCTTAATACCCATAGACAGAGTAGGGGAACAGAAAATGCATTTCAACTAATCAGTAATATTCAGCAATAATCAGTAGTGCCACTACCACACATGAACCCCTGACCCTTGGTCCACACATTTAACAATTTTGGAAAAGGTACCCTTGCTTATCAAAAATGTTTAATACCCAGGATCAGATTTCAAACAATTAATTCATTTTCAGTACATAAGTAGACCCCCCTCTATGGTACCCCTGACTCAGGGGCCTTGAAAGTTACTATTCAGGAAGAATTGCCCTTGCTCATCATAGCTATATATTAGGTAGTTCATCTGCTAAATACCCAAGAGCAACTGAGAAGAAAATTTTCAAAGATTTAATGTATTTTCACTCTTCATTCGAGCCCCACCCTAAGACCAGAACCCCTGACCCTGGGGCCATAAAATTGACAATTTGGAAGAGGCATTCTTCCTCATCATAACTATATACTTAGTCTGTTTAATACCAAGGAGCAGAGAAGAAGATTTTCAAAGAATTAATGTATTTTCACTATTTAATCAAGAGAGAGCCCCGCCCTAACACAAGAACCCCTCACCCTGGGGCCATAAAATTAACAATTTTGGAAGAGGCATTCTTCTTTATCATTACTATATACTTACTTATGCCCTGTTCACACGGAGAATTTAATTCGAGGTAAATAATTGCGAAGTAAACTAATGCTAATCAAACTAATGCGAACTAAATTGCTTTCACACGACAGCTAATGTGAAATACATTTGTGGTATCTTTCCATTATATAAACATACAGAGAGAAAATATCTTCAATTCTGTATGAAGTTTGTCAGAGATCAAAGGTCAATACATGACCGAATCACACGGCGCAATAATATCTACCGTTACTAATAAATATAAAATGACTTGCTGTTCATGTATAAAAAAGAACAAAACAAGCAAGTGAAATAGGTCCTAATTGTTTTACAACGTAAACAATGCCGTTAGAAACTAGCCTTTGTTTACAAGTTATGTCACTTTTGTCAGCTGCACACTCTCCAACTTTTATCCTTATTTTTGTTAGACCTTAAGTTAAATCTTCATGATATTGACTGAAACTATATCTTTTCATTTAATTCTACTCACCATAAATGTATAAATCTGTTGGAAAATATCAAAGCATTGCAATCACGCCACGAACAGCTGAGAAACATCTGGATCGGCGCTGTCGTACTTCAATGTATAAACTGTTGCCATGCCAGTGTCTCCGTGTTAACATCATAATTATATGCCTTTAGTTACTGAAATCGTAGATTAAATGTTTTTGATCAAATTTAATACTTAATTGTAAATTTACTGGCTCGGACAAGTGTCTCAATCCATTGGATTCATCCATCCCTTTCAAGCGACCGAAATTCCTCAAACTTTTTATCATCAATCTTCGGACGTGTTTCTTGTTTCTTTTCAGCATTGATTATATATTTTCACGAATAAAAGTATTCCCAGACAAAAATCAGTTAACTACTACTGACCACAAGCAGCCTTTAACAAAATATTCCATTCAAAATCAAATTCTTAGCCTAACGAATTCGAAGCGTAACCGCGTTTCAAACCGATTTACACCTTGTGTACTTTTGAAGGAAATCTACGGCGACCGGTTAGTGCAATATTTATATCCTAATATATTTTATTTAATATTTAATTATCCATCTCAAATGTATATATAAGTAATAAATAATAAGTTTATACACTTCAATGGGAATTGAAGTGGGTCGGTACGTGATCAAATCTTCTGAGAAGGCCTTCGGTCTTCACAGGATTTGATCACATGACCCACCCACTTCAATTCCCATTGAAGTTTATAAACTTGTTATTTATTTCTTAAGTAAACTAATGCGAATTAAAATTTTACTTCTGCAGCCCGGCGTCACCACGGCTATTATGACGTCATTTGCAAATCACGTCACCTTATGCAGAAGCAAATCCATTTGACATATGGCAAAGTGTCTATATAAACATTTTAATGATTAACAAAACCTTCCTTAGTTTTTCACTTAAAAATAGCACAAGTACCTATAGCTGACCACCCACAAGTGGAATTTGACTAAATTTTGCCATTACGCATGCGTCAGAATTTAATTCGAATTAGCTTTGCTTAGCGTTCACACGGAGCTAATGTGAAGTAATTTAATGCGCAGTAAACTAATTTGAATTAAACTAATTGGCATTAAATTGTCCATTTGAACGCTAAGCGAAGCTAATTCGCAGTAACTTTACGTTTAATTCGAATTAAACTCTCCGTGTGAACAGGGCATTAGTTTATTTAATACGCAGGAGCAGAGAAGAAGATTTTCAAAGAATTAATGTATTTTCACTATATAATCAATAGAGTCCAACCCTAAGAACAGAACCCCTGACCATGGGTCATAAAATTCACAATTGTGGAAGAGGTATTCTCCCCCATCATAACTGTGCACTTACTTTCATGTACTTTATTTAATACCCAGGAGCAGGGAAGATTTCCAAAGAATTAATGTATTTTCAGTATATAATCAATAGAGCCCCGCCCTAACACCAGAACCCATTACCCTGGGGCCATAAAATTCACAATTTTGGAAGAGGTATTCTTCCTCATTAGAACTATATACTTAGTTAGTTTGTTAAATACCCAGGGGTAGAGAAGAAGATTTTCAAAGAGTTAATGTATTTTCACTATATAATCAATAGAGTCCCACCCTAAGACCAGAACCCCTGACCCTGGGGCCATAAAATTCATAATTTTGGAAGAGACATTTTTCCCCATCATAACTATGTACTTACTTACTTTATTTCACTTTTACCCCATAATTAATAAGTCTCTTTATCTATATAAAAATTTATTATATAAAAATTTTGATTTGAAACCGTGTTGTGCAAAAGTGGTCAAGCTATATTTAGATGGTGATTTAGTGGATTTAGCAAAGCCCGTTATTCATAAATTTTCCCATGTTTCCCACTATCGTTGATGTCCTTGGCATAATATACTGACTAGATAGTGATTCGTTACATTTCTATTTCATTGTGAATTAAAATTGTAGATTTAGTTTTTAAAAATGTAGACATAGATTTAAATTACACGAGGACTCCTATGCCAATATCAATAGTCCTCGGCCACTGACATCAAACAAGAAGGTAGCCGCACGGGATTTACACGCATATTTGGCCTCCTTGGCGTCAGACACAGAGACAGATCCGCACGAGATTTGCATGCATATTAGGCCTCCTTAGCTCCTGACCAATCAACCTGCCTAATTTAAATTTCGGTAGAATTATCCAGAAATCGACACCGCGAACCTTCAATGAGTATCACAGAAAAAAAAACTAGCAATGGAAATATACTGAGGTATATTTTGAAAATGATTTTCTAACATTCTATTAACAAAAACTATATAATTTACACATTATAATATGACAGGACTTTGATATACTCTTGGATAATGAATAACATTAATTACCAACTGCTTATTATTATTTTATGTGACTTGTAGCCGTCTTTTGATTTGTTCCTTAAAAACAAAATATTCCTTTTTTATCTTACCTGAAAACAGAAACAGTACTGTTCATGTAGCTAATAATTCCAATCTTAATTTTATTTATTGATTCCCTGTGTTTTGATTGGACGAGAACAAATTCAAGAAAAAGTTTACACATCGATGAATTTTTTAATCAGAACTTCTTTTTTGACCTATATATCTTCTAGACTGTTGTAAAAATAATGAAAACAGATACTTCTAGTCCGTTTTAGCTAATTTATGATTACATGAAACTTGAAATTAAAAAAAGCAAAACAGGAGATAAACAGACTGACAGACGGGAATATTATGTTTATGTCACTGTCGGATCACGAGTGTGAATTTTAAGAAATCGCTGATCATGCTGTCATTTTCTCGACATTCCATATCAGCTTAGTTGGTATCGTTGTGATAGGGAAAAGAAACGTACCTCAGACTTTTGCCTTATCAGCATCAAATTCATATATTTACATCCTACAGATCCCATATTCTCCCTAAATCTTAAAAATAAACTTAATAATTAATTCCTAGACCAACCTAGATGGTGAATATTTTTTGGAATTTCACAATTTGGTGACTTTTTGCAAGAACGTTCATATACTTGAATGAAAAAGAAATCCCTTGGGCAGAAATACAAAAAATATTGGGAAAATGTGATAATTTGACGCTTTTTCAACAAATTCCCATAGGGTCCAATAATAAATAATTTGACAACTTTTGAGATGGCCCCCTAAGAAATCGGGATGCTAAACATTCGATTTTTAAATCTTAACAAAATAAATAAAACAGTAAAAATCAATTATCAAAAATTATCAAAATCCCAAGGGCAGAAACAATTAGACTCGCCCTCGTTAAGAAAATATTTCTGTTCGTTATCATTGTTTTTTCTTTTCTAAAGAAACTTGTTTTTTTAAGTCCGAAGTTTCACATTGCGATTAACTTAGCTGAGAAACAAACCGAAAAGTATTTTTTTAAAAAAGAAATAATTCAATTGAAATGTTCAGAGCAGTGACAAAAAGATTTATACATATTACAGTAGTGAAGAAATAACAAACTGTCACAATTTGCCGATAATCTTTGATTACATACAAAATATGCTTTTTGATATTCCTTTTTTCAGATACATGCTGTTGTTTCAGCACATAGATCAAAATATCTAGAAAAACCCACTGATGCTTAAAATCTCAATATTTTTCGGATGGTGAAAAAAAGGAACTCACTCTTAGTTTATACACGTTTTATTAAAATTGCAAAATTATGAATATTTCCCTAAAAATAAAAAAAAGATATAAACTTCTGTCAACTTAGTAAAGTTTAGTTGTTCATTTTATCGTTTTAAATTAAATTAAACCGGATACGAAAACTGCGCCATTATGTCTAGAATTTGCAAAAGGATATTACTGTTGATACTAGTGCTTTTGGTAGTTTATTGTATTGAATTCAACATGGCGACTCTATTACCGTTCTCAAGCGAAGAACTATCTGCAGCTTTCTCCCGAGCAAACAAGAGATTCATGCTAAGTTTACTGAAGCAGTTACCATCAGAATCCAATATCTTCTACTCACCGTTCAGCATTTCAACAGCCCTAGCAATGGTCCACATGGGAGCAAGAACAGAAACCCTGAAAGAAATGACTTAAGCCCTTCACTTTGAGGAAATGGACAAAGATGTCCACGCAGCATTTGGTTTTTATCTTGATTTCTTGTCAAAGGAAACCGATGAATGCACACTTAAAACAGCCAATAGAATCTATCAAAGCATGAAGTTCAAACCTGAAGAATCTTTCCAAGAAGACTGCAACAAACATTTTAAAGCTACATTAGAGACTGTTGATTTCTCTCAGTAGGAAGCAACAAGCAAAAAAATTAACTCCTGGGTCAGCCAACAAACTGAAAATAAAATCCAAGATCTGATTCCAGCAAGTGCGCTAAATGAACTAACATTCATGGTTCTAGTAAATGCCATCTACTTCAAAGGAAACTGGGACAGAAAATTTGAAAGCGAGCTCACACAAGTAATGGAGTTTCGGAACACCGACAAAAAAGTAAACATAGATATGATGTATCAAAGAGACTTTTTCAATGTCTGTCACTTGCCACACTTAATGCTTAGTGCACTTGAGCTGCCATACAAAGGAAAAATCCTCAGCATGCTTATTCTCCTACCCGAAACCTTAGATGATATAGAACATCTAGAGAAAAATTTAACAGAATCTGTCCTCAAAACTGTAGTCAATAACCTAATGGAGAAAGAGGTTGCTGTGTATCTTCCGAAATTCAAAATGGAGTCGACCTTTCAGTTGAAACCATATTTGTCAGCCTTGGGTATGCCTTTAGCATTCGATGCAAATAATGCTTATTTTACAGGCATGGACAAAGATAAAGAAATTTACATCAGTGAGGTGTTCCATAAAGCCTTTGTTGATGTTAACGAAGAAGGAACTGAAGCCGCCGCAGCCACAGGTGTCGTTATGAAGAAGCGATATATAGAGATCACCCCCAGAGTTTTGGGCAAAACACCTTTTCCGTTTTTTATTCGAGATTCAGTTAATGACGTCATTCTGTTCATTGGGAGATTTTATAAACCTACTTGCGCCTCTGTAAAGGATGAACTTTAGTTTAGAGTAATGTAATCTAAATATCATTATAAATGGTGATATTATGTTGGATCGTTTATTTAACTTGTTTATACTAGAAAATCAAATATGTTTAAAAATGTTTGAGATAAAAAAAAAACTATATTCATGATTAAACACCATTATAAACCACAGTTTTGGTTGAGTTTAAATACAACTTGATGCATAAGTGAAATATGCTAGGATGTATAATTGTGTATATCCGTTTAGATTTTATTGAACGGAGTGAAAAAGATAATGGCCTTGACCTGATTATGACCTTCCTCCTAAAATAAAACGATCAATCATATTTTTTTAAATACCATCACAAAGTAATTTTGTCCTTTGAATAGATGTATGAGAAGAATCCCTGCTTAAAGGTTGCAGATATAGTGTGCATGGCCAATTTTTAAAATGCTTTAGATTTTGACATTCGTAATTCGTTTATGGGTATTTCCTTTGCCTTTTGTATAGCAGCCTCAATTAATTTTGATGGATATTTTTTGTCTGGAAAGAAATATTCTTAGTTCACACAATAATGTATGTTTTACGTAAATTAATTGTGTAATTTAGATTTTCTCTAATTACCATATCTGAAATAGGTACATACACTGTTGGAAAGTTATTTCACTTGCTACATGTACCACCTCAACGGCTCTACTTGCAACACATCGAGTCTTTAGAAGACAATCATAAAATTTTATCCGAGACTCATGTCAAAATCTAAAGCATTTTAAAAATTGGTCATGCACACTATATCTGCAACCTTTAAGCAGGGATTCTTCTCATACATGTATTGTATTTGAATAATGAAATTTTCACAGACTCAAGAGGACAAAATTACTTGGTGATGATATTAAAAAAATATAATTGATCGTTTTATTTTAGGAGGAAGGTCAGAATCAGGTCAAGGCCATTATCTTTTTCACTCTGTTCAATTAAAAGTTTTGTCTTTGAACTTAATGGACAACCCTTGTTATTCTTTCAGCATGCTTAATTACTAATTTTTAATTTTCACATATCACCTGGATGATAGGACTTAATAAGACATTATAACATTGTTCAAATCTTTCTCGAACATTATATCAAAATATGGATATCAAAACAAATCGTATATTGTATTTCGTTTGTTAAGTTTTAACAGGATAATAGATTTAAACTCCTTTGCAAATCGAAACTTGATATTTCTTGTCACGTTCGTAAATTGTTGGCATATTTGTAACTGCGCATTTCATACAAGGAAGTCTAAATATTCAAACAAAAAACTGGTTGGACCTTTTCTTCTTGCTGCCAGACTCTCTGCAGGTTAAAAATTATTAAAAATCTGCAAGAGTATATAAATGATGGAGGAATACAGCTTTGGGAAAAACCCCTCTTAGATAAGGTAACTACAGGAAATCTAAATTACACAATCAATTTACACTTAACATTGAATTCTTATGTTTCTTGAAAATTTAGCAGTAAATGACAGAGTTCTTTTCAAGGTTATTGGATTTTTATTTCCGAATGATATTTTTTTATCCATACATTATAATGGTTAACAAAAGTCATCGATTAGTGCTAACCCGTGAAATCAAAGTCCTGGGAGTGCTGAATCGAGTTGACGTCTTCCAGTAAATAGTGGAATCGATCCATAAGTTAACTATCATATTATATATATATATATATATATTCTATGATAAATCCCGATGAAAACCATATATAAGTAATGAATCAATGTCTACTTAGTATAGTTAGTATAGCCCGTTATGCATAAATTATCCCAAGTTTCCCACAATCGTTGATTTCCTGGCATACTATACTAACTAGACAGTGATTCCTTATATTTCCATTCCCTTGTGAATTAAAAGTGTTGATTTAGATTTTAAAAATGTAGACATAGATAAAGGTAGCTGCACGAGATTAACATGCATATTTGGCCTCTTTAACGTCAGACAAAGAGACAAATGCGCACGAGATTTGCATGTGTATTGGGCTCCTCAGCTCCTGACCTATCACCTTGCCCAAAATCCGGTAAAATCATCCAGAAATCAACACTGTTATCTTTTTAACAGTTATCACAGACAAAAAATAGAAATGGAAATATACCGGGTATATTTTGAAAATGATTTTTCAACTTATTCTATTAACGAAACAATATAATTAACACATGATATAGGATAGGAATAGATCGACTTTGATATACTCTTGGATAATGAATAACGTTAATTTCCAACTGCTTTTTATTATTTCATGTGACTTGTAGCCGTCTTTTGATCTGTTCTTTAAAAATAAAATATTCACTTTTTATCTTGTATGAAAACAAAACAGTACTACTAATGTAAGTAGTATTTTCTGTTCATAAACTTGATTCTTTACCGCAAAATGCTTGCATTACTTATTAACAGTTCAACTACTTCATATCTAAACAGATTTCTTTGTTAGAGTTACTTTCTGAAGTCTGTTATCATGAAAGATCCGTCCCACTGAAAAATTTCAAAGTTGATAACCACAATCATACAAGAATATCCCTTTCAATAATAACGATCTACTATTTTAAAAGATTAAACATTACCTCATTACCCTACATAGACACCTGATACAACCCCTGAAACTTCCATAGTCTGTTTTTTTTTTGTTTTTTGTTTGTTTTTTTTTTTTTGCTTTGTTCACTGAACTTTTTGTATTTAAGAAAATATTTCTGTTCGTTATCATCGCTTTTTCTTTTCTAAAGGAACTTGTTTTTAAGTCCAAAGTTTGCCATTGTGATTAAACTAGCTGAAAAACAAACCGAGGAGTATTTTTTAAAAAAGAAATAATTCAATTGAAATGTTCAGAGCAGTGACAGACCAAAGATTTATACATTTTAAAGTAGCGAAGAACAAGCAAACTTTTACCGTTGAGGTGTTTCCACCCTCACAATTTTAATGGTTCAAAGAACAAAAACTCCTTTGATATACTTTAAAATTTCCAATGATTGCAAAAAATGTATAGGTCGCCATATTATTTAAGATGCGAAACATAAATAAACAGAAGTGTATGTCAACATAAAAAAATAGCACATTTTTTTGTAAACAAATTATGAAAAATATGTAAAAACTGGTTAAAATGCATAATTCTGATGCTGAATGTTCATAATTACTTCCTACTTATAAGATACATTTGAATTGTGAATATCAGGGAAACTTTCTTACATTAGAAGTACAATGAAGCAAATGCCTGAATGAAGAGACCTTAGAAGGAGTTATTGCCCTTGTCAATATTTTTAAAACATTGAATAATTGATCAAATAAATAAAATATGCATTTTAAAAATTCTTTTACTTAACAATATTTATCATTACACCTATTGTAAAGCATTCTTCCAAAAGATATTGTTCTATTAGGTATGAATTTAAACTAATTACAGGGTTTCCAAAAACGTATGACATCATAGGAGGGTTGAATTACCTTAACTTTTTCTGATTATCTTAGATAACATGCAGATAATGTTTTTGTTAGATACATGTTATTGTTTTAGCACATAGATCGAAATATCTACAAAACCCCACTGATGCTTAAAAACTCAATGCTTTTTTCGGGTGGTGATAATAAAAACGCATTCACTCTTATACATGTATTGTCAAAATTGCTAAATTATGAATATTTCCTTAAAAAAATAGAACTTCTGTCAGCTTAGTAAAGTTTACTTGTTCATTTAATCCTTTCAGATTATACTAAACCAGATACTAAAACTGCATCATTATGTCTAGAATTTGCACGAGGATTTTCCCATTGATACTAGTGCTTGTGATGGTTTATTGTATTCAGTACAAAATGGCAACTAAATTACCTTTCTTCAACAAAGAAATGTCTGAAGCTTTCTCCAGAGCTAACAAGAGATTCATGCTAAATCTACTGAGACAGTTGCCATCAGAATCCAATATCTTCTACTCGCCGTTCAGCATTTCAACAGCCCTAGCAATGGTTCATATGGGGGCAAGAACAGAAACCCTGAAAGAAATGACTCAAGCCCTTCACTTTGAGGAAATGGACAAAGTTGTCCATACAGCATTTGGCTCTTATCTTGATTTTTTGTCAAAGGAAACTGGTGATTGCACCCTTAAAACTGCCAATAGAATTTATCAAAGCATGAGGTTGAAACCTGAAGAATCTTTCCTAGAAGACTGCAACAAACATTTTAAAACTACTTTAGAGACCATGGATTTCTCCAAGTCTGAAGCAGCAAGCAAGAAAATGAATTCCTGGGTCAGCCAGCAAACTGATAATAAAATCCAAGATCTGATTCCAGCAAGTGCGCTGAATGAATTTACATTCATGGTTCTAGTAAATGCCATCTACTTCAAAGGAAACTGGGACAGAAAATTTGAAAGCGAGTTCACACAAGTAATGGAGTTTCGGAACACCAAAGAAGAAATTGACACAGACATGATGTATCAAAGAGCCTATTTTAATTACTGCCACTTGCCACACTTAATGCTTAGTGCACTTGAGCTGCCATACAAAGGAAAAACCCTGAGCATGCTGATTCTACTTCCCATAACTGTAGATGGTATCGAGCATCTAGAGAAAAATTTAACAGAATCTGCCTTCAAAACTACAGTCAGTAACCTAAGGGAGAAGAAGGTTGCTGTGTATCTTCCGAAATTCAAAATGGAGTCGACCTTTCCGTTGAAGCCATATTTGACAGCCTTGGGTATGCCTTTAGCATTTGACGCGGACAATGCTGATTTCACAGGCATGAACAAAGATGAAGTTATTTACATTAGTGAGGTTTTCCATAAAGCCTTTGTTGATGTAAACGAAGAAGGAACTGAAGCTGCCGCAGCTACGGGACCCGTTGTGGAGCCTTCATGTATGGAGATGACAGCAGAGTTTCGGGCAAATCACCCTTTTCTGTTTTTCATTCGCGATACGGTTAATGACGTCATTCTGTTCGCTGGGAGATTTTACAAACCTTCTAGCGCCTCTTTAAAGGACGAACTTTAGCTTAGAATGCTGTTAATCAAAACAGTAATATTCATTTGATTGCTGAAGGACTTGGAATTTTTGCTTATCATTTAAATTAATGTAATAATCTTATCGTTTATTTTACTTGTTGATACTAGAAATTCAAATATCTTGAAAAGATGGTTTAAATATTAAAAAGTATAACGCTGACTAAACAACATTATTATCCCTTTTTGTTCAATTTCAATGTAACCTAATGAACTGGAAAACTACAATAAGATGCATACATGTAATTTAATTATCGGTTTAACATTTTATTAAACGAGTGATTGAAAAAGACAATGCCTCTGGTCTTTCCGTGTTTCAAAAATAATGCGATCAAAATTAATCTTATTGATACTATCATCAAATGATATTGTGTGCTTGAATAAGTGAAAATTTCATTAATATTCAAATACAATAAATATAAGAAGAAAGTGTACATGGCCAATGGTTAAAATGTTGGGGTTTTCAATTAAGACGATTATCTTCTTTAAAAAAGCCATAACCTGACAACACTTATACGTGTCATAAATGGAGCAGTTGAGGTCATTGTTGATAATCTAAGAGACACTACGAGAAGTGAAAAGCTGGACAGTTATTTTATAAGAAATAGGATACCCTCATGGGTGTCGTTGTTAAAACTACAGCGCAAAGTCTATCTGGGCTGTGCAGCGGGTATATACGATCTGCTACAGATGATCTCATAAAATGTGTATTATCCAATTTCCATTCCGACGTCGATACGATATATCCTGGTGAGCTTGAGATAAAAGATACCACAGAGTCTGACACATCTGTTTAATACTTGGATATTTTACTTGAAAAAGACGTTAATGGTAATCTAACAACCAAGCTTTATGATAAACGTGATGACTCTAACTTTTCTATCGTCAACTTCCCTTACTTATGCAGCAATATACCTTCATCACCTGCATACGTAGTCTATATATCTCAATTGATTCGATACGCAAGAGCATGCTCTACGTATGAACAATTTCTAAAACGAGGTTAATTATTGAGAAGAAAGATGATGAAACAAGAATATCAGCAATCATAATTTAGTAAGTTCTATGGTCGATACAATGACCTTGTCAGCAAATACAATTTATCAGTGAGTCAAATGCTGAGTGACGTTTTTCATACTAATTTTTAGTCCATTATTTGTACACTGAATTAACGACGGATTTTCTTGTTATTTCCTGATCATGACTAGGAGCACACGGTGGGTGTGACCGGTCAGCAGGGGATGCTCACTCCTCTATGGCACCTGATCCCGCCTCTGATGGTTCGGAAGTCCTCCTGATTTGTACTGTTTTATGGACTTTGAGATTGAATTTTGTTATTTCCACATCCTTCTTGAAACAATTAGAAATCAATCTGACAACACATATGTAGGACTCCAAAGTGCGATGGGACTCCAAAGTCCGATGGTCACGCCAAAGTCCGATGGTCTGCGCCAAACCCCGATGGTTTGGCACACCAAAGTCCGATGGCGCATAAACAACTAACATTTATGACGTCATAGTACTACTGCTCAAAAATGCGATGCCATGCCAATGAATAAAATATCATAAATACAAAAACTACACCTCGTCTTTTGAAGACTTATCAGTCGAACAATGAGTATCAACTCTAACCTAAATATCATAGCTGGGTGCAAGACTAATCTATATCAGTCCAATAGTGTGCGAGGACTAACCCTAAAATCTCTCGGGTGGGTTCGAAGAAACACATTAGTGTTCAAGGACTAACCCTTATCACTCGAATGGTGTACGAGGACTAACCCTAATACCTCTGTTGGGCGAAAACAAAAAGCAATATCAGTAAAAATGTATAGGAGATGAATACTGAATCAATGGATTTTGAATGCAGAAGAACGTCATGACCTCGGACTTTTGTGACGTCATAAACGTTATTTGTTCCTCCGCACCGTCGGACTTTGGCGTGTCAGACTATCGCACTTTAGCGTCGCGCGTCTCATAGGAAACGAGCCATCGGAACTTTGGCGTGACCATAGGACTTTGGCGTCCGTAAAGACAACAAAC
This sequence comes from Saccostrea cuccullata, assembly GCF_032062105.1. NCBI lineage: Eukaryota > Metazoa > Mollusca > Bivalvia > Ostreida > Ostreidae > Saccostrea > Saccostrea cuccullata. The sequence goes on along the minus strand of NW_026920520.1, from coordinate 85,379 downwards.
CATCGAGGTTTGGCGCAGACCATCGGGGTTTGGCGAGACCATCGGACTTTGGCGTCACCATCGGACTTTGGAGTCTTATACATATATGACAATGTGACATGGAAAAGAAAAAGAAAAGCAGTCTACAAAGCATGTGATAAATATTCAAGATCCTTTTTTGTTACGTTTCTATAAATATGAATGTCAACTTGAGGCGTACAGCTTGTATATACAAAGTTATAACCTATAACGTGTTTAGTTTTAAATTTTTACGTTTACAAACTGATATTCTATATAAAATTACATTGCAATAGTATGGCTATTATAAGAAAATTATAGTTGTCTGTTCTAGGATTATTATAGACAACTTTTGATTTCTTTTACTCATTCAATCATGTATTTTTCACGTACTTTTGATGAAAAGGCTAAATAAGTTGAAGTCCACATTGTTTATATTTTCACTGTTCATATTATATCAGCATGTAAATATTAAAAGATGTTCCATTTGTACAATATTAAAAATGTTAAAAAGAATTAAATTACAAAACTTGATATACATGTACTTACTTTCATCTAATCTTTATTTCCTCCATTTGGAGATTTGATTTGTTTGAACTGTACATTTCTTTTAAGGAAGTCTGAACATGCAGATATATAATTATTACTGCATGGAATTACTTTTTCTTATACCCGTCATAAGATGATTAAATATTGGATACTGATTTAACAACATAATTTTCGCCCCTTTTGCCCTTGTTACATATTACCATGATGTTGGCGAATTTAAAATGGAGCGAGTTCAAAGAACACAGAAAAAATTCTTAAACAGAACTGTGACTGGGCGAATTTAAAACGGGGCAAAATTGTAAGTAAGTGTAAAACATTGTAAAAGGGCGAAAAGAACACGGGGCGAAAATAATCCTGTATACAGTATGTCAGAAAACTTTTAATTATATTGTTAAAATGGTATTTTTTAATCATACATTTAAACAATCAATGTACCGGTAATTCATCTACTGGTTCTGGATGTACACGATTTTGTGTTTTATATCGTGAATGGTTGTGACAGGCTTCGGACAGTTTGTAATATAACGAGTTGTAAATTATTCGCCTCTTGTCTTCAAGGATTTTTTTTAAATGTACAGTAGAAATTTCTGATATCTGAAAAATATAAGATAAAATGTATAAATTTAACTTTGTTATAACAAGAAAAAAACCCTATATTTATTAAAATGGGGAATATGATTGGAACCATTGCATTTTAAAATAACACACCTCAGCGTAAGTCAATTACAATTTTTTTTTTTTTTTAATTTATTGCTTCTGTAAATCGACCTTAAATAAAGACACAAAAACATTTTATTGTTTATACTCATGTCTGTATGAATAATACTACAAAGAAGGCTTAAGATGAAGATATAATAAACCAAAGATGCCTACAGATCTATCAAATTTGAGAAATAAAGTCCTTTAATGATGCTTTATAACTTTAGCTTGCCCAAATAAGTTAAACAAGATGGAAAACCACATTTTAAACTGTCACTTCCAATGACAAATGAAGAAAAACAATCATGAATGTGGGAGTTTTTTTCCTATTCGATAAAGGATATATATCCAAATGTATCCAGATTGCCTACAGTCTCCTAGAAACCGGTAACTTGTATGTTCAATCTTAACCTTAAACCTTAGAAATTATGATATGAGTATAATTAAATGCTTATCCACTGGCTGTCAGTGGGACAGTTCTTTCGTCAATCCCTTGACAGGAACTATGCCCCTTGGGCAAGCCCTCGGGGAATAGTTTCCTATCGCAATTTCGAAAAAATATACGTCCCACTCACAGTCAGTATTATCCAATCATTATTTCCCCCATTAGCAGATTTAATTTTTTGAACTGTGCATATCGTTTAAGGAAGTCTGAAAATTCCTCTCCTTTAAAATAATATAAAATTTACAATAGATATCATGGTTACTTTATTTGAATTCCATGAAAATGCCCTATTTTCTACATAATTCTTTTAAGCCGTAAAAAACGGGAAAAAAGAAAGCTGAAATTGATTATGACGTCAAAATGGATCTAGCATCAACAAATTTGTCTAAAGTCATTTACTAGATGTTGACCTTTAATTTGAAAAAAAAAGAAATATTAAAAGTTCTATCTGCTTTACAATATTGAAATATCTACTTGCTTAAGGTCAAATAAATGAAAGATGCCTACAATTATCAAATTTGAGGAATAAATCCCTTTAATGATGCTTTATAACTTTAGCCTGGTCAAAGAAGGTGTTTCGGGTCATAATTTGTAGGTAAACAAGATGAAATATCATATTTTAAACTTTCATTTTGAATGAAAAATTAAGAAAACCAGTATTGAATATGGGAGTTTTTTTTCATATTCGACAAAGGAAATGTATCCAGATTGCCTACAGTCTCTCAGAAAACGGTAATTTGTATGTTTATAGCCTCTTCTTTAAAATAATATCAAATTTATTGTAGGTATCGGGATTACTTTTCACGATTTCAAATTGAATGCTGTGAAAATACCATATTTACTACATATTTCTGCTAAAGTCGTTTACTAGATCTTGACCTTAAATAAAAAGATCCAAAAGCTTAATAAATAGATTCTACTTCAAAGGTTTTATTAACAAGATAGCTTAAGCGGATAAAGCTTTAATTACTTTTCCAGTGCGACAATCACTAATTCTCGGTTATTATTGCTGTATTTTGAGGTGCGTATTTCATACAAGGAAGTAAAAAAAATTAAAATGTACCCGAATTTACCTTCTTTTTACCTAACTTCTGTCATATATTGTCGAAGGTAGGTCAGCAAATGTTACCTCCCTTAGTAAACCTCTTAATAAAGTAAAGTTCCTTTACACATGATTGAGAATATTGAATAAAAGACCTTGAAAAAGATACACAGAGTACTGTAATTTTAAAATTGAAATTATTAAAGAACTGTTTAATTTCAGAAGAGACTTAAAAGTTTGCTAATGAAAGTAACTGCATTCCATGTAACTTTTATTCAATGAAATTATAAAGACACGGATTACAGCAAGTTAACCACTTTATTGTCACAATAAGAGTACACGTAGGGGCGCTGATCCAATACTAGGCGCTAGTGTGTTCCTGTTAACAAGAGGTGACGAGATCTAGTATAATGTGATCGATGGTTTTTGGTAAAAAGCTAAAATAAACAAATACAAATACTGTAGAAGTACCTTTTTCCGCGTGGTATTAATTTACGCTATGTACGCGGTCAAATATTTTCCGCGGGAATTTGTCCAAGCGTATTTAATATAAATGTAAGGCATATATTGACAATCTAGAATATCCGCGTAATTTTCTACCCGCAGATTAAACAGAATTTGAGGTTCCGCGGAATTATGACCCCGTGGAAAAAAGTATGTCTACAGTATACAAATCATACTATAAACAAAACTACAAAGACAAAATGTTTGAATGAAAAAGATCAATTTACATTGATGACAAATTACATTACACAGTTTAACTCGCTAAAAGTACAATGGCATTTAATGTCACATTACAATATTTACATTTGCAAATATCTTTCTAAGATGAACCCATTGAAGAGAAAATACGTTCAATTCTGTATGAATTTCATTTGGGGGTCAGAGGTCATAGCGCGACTGAATCACAGAGCGAAGTGATGTTTTGTTCGTGTAATAAATGCAATTTAATTCGAAATGCATGTATTCGTCTCAAATGTAAATATAAGTAATAAACAACAATGTTAAAAAGTTCACTAGGAAATGAACTTTTATTTGGTACGTGATCAAATCTACTGAGAAGCCCTTCAGGCTTAACAGGATTTGATCACGTGACCAACTAAAAGTTCATTTCCCAGAGAACTTTTTAACATTGTTGTTTATTTCTTAATTAGCCTTAAAGCTGCAACTTTAAAACAATAAACAGATAGGCCTAACTTGTAAAACTTACATTGTGATCGGTCACAGTTTCTCGGAGTTTAAAAATGTCTGGATAGTACTACTAGTTGAGTCTTTTACAAGAATGAAATTTGTGCGTGAAAATTCAGATTATATAATAAAACCTACACAGGAAACAGCATATTTTCATAACTAAAATAAATATCAAACTGCAGGCCCTTCCGGTTACATAAACAAAATGCAGCTGATTTTAGCTTAAACATAAACAGCAGACGGCCGGGTCAGTCAGCGGAATTCAAGCATTAGAATATGGTTATAAAGACTATTGGAACAATGAACAATGTATTTAGTCATTCAAGATTTGACATATTTGCTAAAGCACCTGAAATGCACAATCTGCAATTCTAAATAATACTATACAAAATGTAAGACATTACAATAATAAAAGTGATGAAAGAATATACTACTGAAGATCTTATTTTCCCTAAAAGTGGAATAGATTATATGTTTGATTGATTGTATATAGTTGAACGTTCCTCTAAAGAATTTATAACTCATATGGATACGCCGGTAAAGAGGGCTTCAAATTTTGTACTATACTCAGAACCATTGAGCAGTGAGAGAACTTTTTCATGCCAACATCTACTGTGACACGGGACCTCGGTTTATATGATCTCATCCAAAGGACCGGTCTCCACGTCCTACAGTGGGATCAAAGACAATTATACCCGGTAAGAATTATTTTAAACAGAAAACGATGTAAAATTTTTCTTTTTAAACCCTGTATATAACACAATTAAAACAATTTAGGGAAACTGCTTTTCGACTTCTACCTTGTCATGAAATGAAAGTAAAAACCTTAGAAATTATGATATGAGTAAACGCTTATCCACTGTGAGTGGGATAGTTCTTTCATCAAACCCTTGACAGGAACTATTCTCCTCGGGCAAGCCCTTGGGGAATAGTTTCCTGTAGCAGGTTTGATAAAAGATAAAAGAGCTATACCACTCGCAGTCAGTTTCTTCCAATCTTTATTTCCCCCATTAGAAGATTTGATTTTTTGAAATGCGCATTTCGTTTAAGGAAGTCTGAACATTCAAAATATTACTGGAATTACCTTCTTTCTTACTTTCGTTTTAATTTGATCTCAGATATTCGTATTTAAAATCTGCTACAGAATAAGAAGAATTACTCATTGGAATTTACGTTTTTATAGAAGGTAGGTAAAGGAAATCTAACTTCATAATGAAGGTGAGACTTACACGTTCTCTCTCGATATTGAGTAATCTTTTATTTTTTGAAAATTGGATACTGATTTAACAACTTTGCATATGTTAAAAAACTTTTTATGATATTGTCAAAATGGTACTTTTTTAATCATACATTTAAATAGTCAATGTACCGGTACTTCATTTACTGGTGCTGGATGTTCACGATTTTGTGTAACGAATTTTATATCGTGAATGGTTGTTACAGGTTACGGACATTTTGTAATACTAGTATAACGGGTTGCAAACGATTCGCTCCTTCTCTTTCCAAAGTGTCTCCAAGGTTTTTTTTTAAAAAAAAATGACATACAGTGGATATTTCTGATGTCTGAAAAATGTAAGATAAAATCTATAAATCTAAGTTTATAGTACATGTAATAAGAAAATCCCTTTTTTTAATACGGGAAAAATGATTGGATCCATTGCAGTTGAAAATTGCACAACCCGCTTAAGTCCATAACGATTACTATATACCCCCCGCTTGAAAAGCGGGGGGGGGGGTATATAGTAATCGTTATGTCCGTCCGTCCGTTACGCTTTGGGATACCCATCTCTTATCCGCAATTCCTCTTATACCACCGAATGAAATTTGATGAAACTTTAATTGAATCTGTATTACAAATAAAATTTGATGAAACTTTAATTGAATCTATATTACATACTGCCATTGTGCACCTTCTATTTTACTTTTTGTTCTGACACATATTCTGGGGTTCCATTAAGAAAACATGGACACTCCCATTATATTCATATGGGAGGCGGGGGTATCATTTCGTAAGCTCATTGCTCACAGTACCTCTAGTTTTAAAATGTATTGCTCCTGTAAATCGACCTTGTTTAAATTCATAAAACATTTTTATTGTTAATGTATGAATAATAGTATAAAGAAGGCTTAAATTTGAGAAAAAAAAGAAATATTAGAATATCTTTTTGCTTTAAATTATTGAAATATATCCTTAAACAAAAAGCCCAAAAGATTAATAAATAGATTCTACTTTATTTGCAAAAAATTTAAAGCGGAAAAAGCTTAAATTACTTTTCCATTGCGATAATCGGTAAATATCGGTTATTGTTAATCCGACTTAACTCAATATGAGATAAGTCCCGTTATGGAGACAAATAGAGATAAAAAGTTCAGGGAAGATAACTCTCACTCAAATGCACCGACTTCATTTAGCCACATCCATTACGCATGTGCATTTGCTCTTCCTTTCCATCTTCCGTCATCCATTGAAGCTCAGCATCGAGTTAAGTCTCAACACTATTCATCTTCATTTGGTGTTCCTTTGAGAGTCCAACGTCGGAAATATGAACATAATCAGGGCAAATAGATCCTGGACAAAGCGCCCATCCATATTACAGGATGTGAGAATATTAATTTATTATCATAGCATATCTAAAGTATCAACATCCCCAATGATGATATTAACCACGTGTGCAGCAACCATCGCAGTAGATGAACTCTTGTTTGCGAATATTAATACATTGGTGAAATCGAAACCAACTTTTCGTTGGTATTAAAACCAACGTTTACAAATGGTGCCCACATACATTGGACAATTACCAATAGCCACCATGCAGTGATCACGTGCCTGTTGGATCCGCCACGACATAGATCGGCGTCACATTTCATCGGGTTCGGACTGCAAAATATTCCATCCATCATGGCTTCCGTGTAAACATGTGTCGGTAAAATTGTTTTAATTTTTAAGTGCAGCGAGGAACTGGTCTGTGAATGATCCTTAAGAGAGACATTTTCTGCGCATTCAACCATAGTGGCATTTATCACTTTGTTAATTTAACTGTTAATATTTTACTTGCCATTTAATTGAATTATTTTGTGCATCAATCAGCTGATCTCTTGACAGTCTTGTTGTTACACTTGTGCTTGTCTTGATATATGCTATTTATTCAATGTTTACTTTATTTATTTATTTTTGCATTGACATCACCTCGATCATCACCACCATTGTTTTTGCCTTCATGTTTTACACTGGTTGAGAAATATTTTTGAAGAAGAGTCACAGATCAGGGAGTGTGAGAGTTGAGGGTAAGCTATGACTAATTGAGAAGGGAACCATCTACAGATCAGGTTCATATACCATAGATTTGGTACGATTTGTGTTTAGTGATGTTTGTGTATATTGTGATGTCTATTTGTGTTGTAAATAGAATTTCATTTGCATACTATGAATGGAAATGTTTATACTGTAGTGAAAGTAAAGTATTTTATGATGACGAATTTGTATAATATAATGCATGAAATGTTATTTTACGATCCCTAAAAGTTACGAGGAAAATGGAATGATTTCCTTGAGCAAAATATTCAGTGTCCAAAGATTATAAGTGCATGCTCCTTGGGTGTTCAATGACGATGGCTTACATTTGGAAAAATTTTCATCTAAACTCCATTGGATTGTCAGTCAGTAGGTAACAATAATAATAAATAACTAGAGCCGAGCTCGTTGCAAAGCAACGAGTAGGTCTTCCGTCCTGTTTTACCGGAAGTAACTTTCATTTTAAAGAAAAGAGTAATGAAGTCCAAAAATGGGTTACCGGTAATCCTCCAAATCTATGTTAAATAAAGCAAAATTAAGCCATTCTTTGGTACTTCCGGTTTGACCGGAAGTGACGACGACGGATGGAAAATTAATATTCAAGCTTCTAGTGAGAGATGTTACCCAAAAACCTGTCAAAAACGTCAAAAATATGCATTTTCTGACTACTTCCGGTTCGACCGGAAGTGACGTCCCCGGACGTATTTTGACGAACCCATTAGATAAAGCTTGATATTTTGAACAACTTTGCTTCTTTAATGCATAACAAATTCTCAATACTTTTTGAGATATCTGGAAAAAAAATTTGGCCCCTCTAGGTCCCTTAATTTAGGGGTCAGCCCTTTTTTCGACATATCACTTGAAAGATCTTCTAATTCTGCACAAATTATGTTCTATATATTTTAACAAAATATTTTTAGTTTAGAAGATAAAAAGAAAAATATGAGTAATTTTTGGTTCTTTTAAGCGTTCTAATTTTTGACCCCTATATAGCGCCATTTTGAATACAGAAATAGAAAAACAAAAACCGATGTGCACAACTTCAATCCTTTTATTATCTAAAATCAGTAAAATTTCTGCTCCAGCTTTAGCCGTCTCTGAGCCTTTGTCTGGAAACGAAAGCCTATAAATTTTCCTTTAAAGGGAAATAACTCAAAACCGGAAGTGGCTTTTTGAAATTTTAGACATTATTCTGATAGAATTTATTAACGTCTATAACGTCTGAAAAATTGAGCGAAATCCGTTGAGAAATGAGCGAGATATGAGGTCTCAAAGTTGCGGTCTAGGAAGCAGATTGAAGAAAAAAAAGAATAATAATCTTTACCAACAGAATCAGTAGAAGGTCTTCCGTTGGAAACGGAAGACCTTAATAATAATAATAATAATAAATAATAAATAAATAGTGTTGGAAACTAATTAAACATTTCAACAAACTTGTCAGGAAATAGGAATTCCAATTAATGCAGATTAAGATTCAAAGCCCAACCACTTATTTAAAATAAAATAAATAAATCCAAAGGATTCCTTAGAGTCTTAGAAACTACCTAAACATTTCAACAAAATTGTCAGGAAATAGAAATTCCAATACATAATATCGCTAGTACCTCGCAGTTATCTATCTTACTACCGCTCTTTTGCGGGGGAGTCGAGAAAGCTCAAATCTTGCGAGATTACTGGGGCACATGGCATTGTTTACAGTATTGACAATCGAATGATTTGAACAATTTTATGCTGAAAGTACAATGTATTGCCAAGAATTGAACTCCAAATAGTAGATTGTCAAATAAGGTAAGATTAGATTATTTTTATCATCTTTAAAATGTGACGATTTTCAATGAAAATTAAATGAGAAGAGCCTGCTTAGTTAAAAATATCGTTAAAAATGTAACATTTTAGGATAAGCTCCTTTCAAAAATTAATTAGCTTGGTTCAGCGATTGGTTAGCAAGGTATAACACCAGGATTTTTAAGTTATCTGTCCTTATAAATTCTACAATGATCGATCTTGCATTGTATACAATAGCACATTTGTCCCCAGCCAACAGACATTTCCTACCTCCTTCGTGAAAGAGTTCCGCTAAGTTAAGTAATCGCGATATCAAGTATTAAATCAGTTTAAAATTGTAGGCCACATAACGTATTTAACATAAAATAGATAAACGAATAAATTTCAAGGATTTCTTAGTGTGTTAGAAACTACCTAAACACTAACAAACTTAATTCAGGTTAAAATTGAAGGCCCAACCACTAATTTAACATTTCTTGTTCTAGTTAAAAATTCCACAAGCCAAGTTCAAGTTCAAGTTCAATTTATTCACTCAAACCTTATAAATGGTACATGAAGTTCAACAATATATGTACAATATATACAAAAAATAATATACAAGTTACACGGGAAATGGCGGAAATACATCTGTATGAAGTAACAAAAATAATTATGCCAAACATATTCATCCCAGAGCACATTTGTAAAGAGTTAAAATTTGTTTGGCTGATTATTGTCAATTTCAAGAAGCCCACCTTTCAAATGCAGTATTGTTCAATGCTGTGGCCTTTCTCATTCAATTTTCGTTAAACAGTAAAGTTTTATCAGGAAATGTGGTATGTAGCTGAAGATTTCACAATGCAGCTTTAGCCCATGATTTAAAAATTATGTTAATAATATAATAAATAAATAAATAGACAATTAAATATAGATAAATAAGTTAATTAATTAATAGATTAAATAGATAAATAAATAAATAGATAAATAAATAAAAATAAATAAATAAATAGCTAGACAAAGAAATATAATTAAGTTAATTAATTAATTAAATGGATAGATGCAAAAAAGCATAATTATACATGTATATATATCTTCCACATTTTGTCAAACCAAGAAACATCTTTATTATTTAAAATACTTCACAGCTACTTGTCAATTAAAACCAACATTCCACGTTCAGTTTTTTGCTTAATTTGGTGTGAAGCCTTCTCGTCATTCCAATTTACTTTAATGCTACAGAAATTTATTTCATTTGTTGGCTTTGACACTAAAACATTTAAGGGTAATACTCTTAGAATTGGGGGTGCTACACACTTGAATTTATCAGGCTTGTCTGAAGATTATATAAAGTTTAAAGGGAGATGGAAGTCCATGCATTTCAGACTTGCATTCAATTTTAGTCAGTCAGACATTTGACAACACCTTTTTACTGTTTTTTAATTTATCCTAAATTTGCAGGCACTTCTGTCATGGTATGGATTATTGGAAGTCCATGCATTTCAGACTTACATTCAATTCTAGTCAGTCAGACACTTGACAACACCTTTTTACCATTTTTTAATTTATTCTAAGTTTGCAGGCACTTCTGTCATGGTATGGATTATTGGATCATCTTTAATAGTATTATGCAAAAAACCACACATTCATCAATGTAGATAATGCAAATTGGATTTAGAACAATACAACATCCATATCAGATGGTTTGGTCGACACGGAATGACCTGGAAAAAGGTCCAACCATTCAAATATTCAAACTCTGGTGTCATAATACAACAACCCTCATGTCATAATGATTCATTGTGGGTAATAGTATTGGTACCATGTCCCTTTGCCATCTACAAAAGTTTATGAAATTGACTGTCTTGTTTTCAATTATGTTTAATACCAAGGTTTAAATTCATTGGGTCACAAATACTGCCAAGAAATTATTTCAGGCCCATGTTGTCACACAAGGCTTGCATTAGGATAAATAGCTCATTATATTGGTTCATTACCACAGGGGATGAGTGTATAGTCACTACCCCAATATTCAACAGGGCTCATCAAAATTGTATCCAGAGGGTGTCTAACCTTTCTCATATAGCACATTCTACCATTATCCTCTATACCATTCAGTGTCACAAAATCAAAATAATTTGTCAAAATTTGCAGTGCTACCTACCATTTCCATTTAGTTATTAATCATTACATATATTATTGATCTTTGCAACTATTAATCTATTGAATTATTGAACAGTTATTGATCATTACATATATTATAGATTTTTGCAACTATTGATCTATTGAAAATTTATCCATCATTACATATATTATTGATCTTCATATAAAATTTCCCTAGTTCTACGGTATACTGCATACATATCAAGCAGTAATTAATTTTGCATAATTGTAGTAAATAGCAGTTTTGTCATGGCATGGGCAAAATTTGCCGCATGTGGCGGATGTCTCCACATGCCGCGCTTTATTAGCTCCCATGTGAAGACATATGGCCGAATTTTGCTAGAAGCTCGCTGCTGATCCTGTTATCTTCCAGGGCCAGTGGCCAATAATTGAGCTTCCGTCATTGTGCCATTGCTATTGATTCTACGTCATATACTATTGATAAAGTCGACGTAGACCATTGTCTTTGTAATACATTGCTACCTGCTCATTGCAATTCATTTATCATTGAATATCATTGTATATCATTGAATATCATTGCATATTATTGCATAACGTTGCATATCAATGCATATCATTGAATATCATTGTACCCATTGTGTAAATACATGTATACACTTTGCGTACATCATTGATTGAATATCATTGTTTATCATTGAATATCATTGTACCCATTGTGTATTAATTATTCAATATACACTTTGTGTACATCATTGAATTGATACTTTATGTACATCATTGAATTGATACTTTATGTACATCATTGTAGAGATACCTTGTGTACATCATTGTATTCATTGTATTGATGATTAATTTGACTATTGATTGTATTGATGATTGATTTTGACTATTGATTGTATTGATGATTGATTTGACTATTAATCAATAAAGCCATGACAAAAACTGCCAATCATTCTTAATCTATTTTGTCGACATAATCCGACTTAACTCAATATGAGTTAAGTCCCGTTATGGAGACAAATAGAGATAAAAAGTTTAGGGAAGATAACTCTCACTCAAATGCACTGACTTCATTTAGCCACATCCATTACGCATGTGCATTTGCTCTTCCTTTCCATCTTCCGTCATCCATTGAAGCTCAGCATCCCACCCACCTCTCCCAATTTACAAGATTTTGATGAATTTTTCTTTTTTGTCAACAAAATGTTGCTGCTGTCTTTGATTTCCTTTTTCAGTCAACATCCATTCTCTTGGCTACCAGCAGAGGAATCCATTACATCCATTCCTTTGGCCACCAGCAGAAGAATCCATTACATCCATTCCTTTGACCTCAAGCAGAAGAATCCATTTCTGCCGTTCCCTTGGCTACCAGCGATAGGATCCATAACTTCCGTTCCTTTGGATACCAAAAGAACCCGTTAGCGTCATGGCTTTATTACGTTTCATTGAAATGCAAAGTATATGGTCTTCTTACAGGCTGTTTTTTAATGCTGAATCGAATTTTGCTAGAAGCTCGCTGCTGATCCTGTTATCTTCCAGGGCCAGTGGCCAATAATTGAGCTTCCGTCATTGTGCCCTTGCTATTGATTCTACGTCATATACTATTGATAAAGTCGACGTAGACCATTGTCTTTGTAATACATTGCTACCTGCTCATTGCAATTCATTTATCATTGAATATCATTGTATATCATTGAATATCATTGCATATTATTGCATAACGTTGCATATCAATGCATATCATTGAATATCATTGTACCCATTGTGTAAATACATGTATACACTTTGCGTACATCATTGATTGAATATCATTGTTTATCATTGAATATCATTGTACCCATTGTGTATTAATTATTCAATATACACTTTGTGTACATCATTGAATTGATACTTTATGTACATCATTGAATTGATACTTTATGTACATCATTGTAGAGATACCTTGTGTACATCATTGTATTCATTGTATTGATGATTAATTTGACTATTGATTGTATTGATGATTGATTTTGACTATTGATTGTATTGATGATTGATTTGACTATTAATCAATAAAGCCATGACAAAAACTGCCAATCATTCTTAATCTATTTTGTCGACATAATGTATTTTGAGGTGCGCGTTTCATACAAGGAAGTTAAAAATAAAAAAAAATTGCCCGATTTTACTCTCTTTTTACCTTACTTCTGTCAAAAACTGTCGAAGGTAGGTCAGCAAAAGTTACCTCAATTAGAAAACCTTTCTTCTTATGTAATTATGCTTCCTGTATGATTGATTGACTGTATATTATTGAACCTTCTTCTCAAGAATTCTTAGATCATATAGAGACACCGGTAATTAAAGAGAGCTCTAAATTTCGTACTATACTCGGCATTCAGGGCTATTGAACAGTGAGGGTACTTTTTGTGCCTATTTCCAATGCGACACAGCACTTCGATTTATACGGTCTCATCCGAAGGACCGGTCTCCACATCCTACAGTGGGATCAAAGCAGACAATAATAAGTATTTCAAATAGCAGAAAACGATGATAGATTTCTTCTGATAAAACCATTTATATAACACAATGTAAAACAATTTTGGAAAATGCTATTCGACTTCTATCTTGTCATGAAATGGAGTGTAAATAAGTCACACAGCAAAGTTTCTAAGATTTTATGTATTTTTTAAAAAGTTCTGAAAAAATGAAACATCATGAATTTGATATGCATAAATATAAGTATTTTTTTGTTAAACGACCATTTCTGATTTAAAAAAATAATTTTCTAAAAGAAAAAAAGAAAAAAACATAAAAGAAAAGAAAAATAACAAACAAACGAAAAACTATAAAATTGAATGTACATGAAGTAACATTGTGTGTAAGGGTCGGAAATTGTCTAGTAATTAAGCAGATGGGAACCTATCATATACTTTAACCTGGTAAAGCGTTCGAAATTTTGAATTTTGGGGGATATTTTTCCATAATGGATGTACAATGAAATCTCTCTCTCTCTCTCCCACCTGAAAAAAGTTAATTAAAATAGCAACTTGGGGCCATTATTTATTCAACCCTCTGTGTTCGTTACAATTTTTGCTGTTTTTAAGTGAATATGATGATTAAACCATCTGAGGAGCAAAATATTCACCGAGCCAATTCATTAAGACATTAAGTCAGTAAAAGGAGTTCATGCCATCTTACTTGTTTACATTTACTGAAGTCCTGGCCAAATGGAACGAAATAACCGGGAAAGAATAAACATTACCTGTCGTATCTGGAACTTTTAAGACTATTCTTGACAGGAAAAAAAAATTGTCAGTCTGTTTTGCTGGATGAAAGGGGGAATTATAAGGGAAAATTTGCGTAACTTGAAATTTTGTTTTGGGTTGGAACATTATTGGACAACCCTTCATATTATTTGTTCATCATGCTTAATTATTATTGTTTTTTATTCTTCACATATCACCTGGATCAATAAGACATTGTAACATTGTTCAAATCTTTGTCGAACATTATATCAAAATGTGGATATCAAAACATTCTGTACAGTGTATTTCATTTGTTAATATGTAAAAGGACCATAGACTGAAACTCCTCCGCAAATCGAAACTTGATATTTCTCGTCACGGTCGTAAATTGTTTTATATTTTGAACTGCGCATTTCATACAAAAAAGTTAAACACCCAAACAAAGACTGGGTGTACATTTATTTTTGCTTCCCGACTTTCTGCATGTAAACACATTTAAAATCTGTGAGAGTATATGAAGGAGGAATATTTTGTGGGGACAAACCTTTTCAGGTAATTACATGAAATTTAAATCACACAATTAATTTACGCTTAACACACTAGAGTATTCTTATATTATTTAAAAAATTAGCATTAATTTAAGAACAAATGACGAAAAACCTTCTTATGTTCATATAATCTATTTTTATACACATACATTAAAATGATAGATATACATCATCAACTAGAGGTGCATTGTGGCAATGCAGTGTGATATCAAAGCACTGAGTGTCCTAAATCAGGTGACGTCTTCCAGGCTATATCCCAAAAGCTGGTATTTTTTTATAGTTACATTCTGAAATCTTGTGTCATGAGAGACCCTTTCCACTGAAAAAATTCAAACTTGAAAACCGCAAATAAACAATAATTTTCTTTTCAATAGTCACAATTCAATATTTTAAAAGTAAAACAATACCTCATTATTCTACCCAGTCGCCTGATCCAGCTTTCCATGCTTTGTGTTGATTCTTCTGTTCACGGAACTATTTTTGAAAAAAATATATAACTGTTCGTTACCACCATCTTTTTCACTTTTAAAGAAACTTGTTTTTAAAGTTCGAAATTTGAGGCGTCGATTAACTTACTGATAAAAGAGAAAAAGAAATAGATCAATTGCAATACAACGTATTTACATGTAAGAGCGTATTGATAATGCGTAGTGACATAAAATCATTCACACATGTATTGTTACGAGCACATTTTGCCGATTATCCAGGATAACATGCAGGATATGCTATATAATAGTCCTTTTATGACAGATACATGTTGAAGTTGTAGCAAAAAAAAACCTGCTGATGCGTAAAATCTTTGGGTGGTAAAAATGTACTCACTCTTAGTTTATATTGTTATATTTGCTACATTTCGAATATTTCCTTGAAAATTAAAGAACAGAAATTTTGCTAATTTTGTAAAGGTAATTTATTAACTTAATCGTTTCAGATTAAACTAAACCAGACACAAAAGTTTCATCTTCATATCCAGAATTTGCAAAAGGATTTTAGTGTTTATGCTTGCGGTAGTTTATTGTACCAAGTACAAAATGGCAATTAGATTACCTTTCTCAAACAAAAAAGCGCCTGCAGCATTTCCAACTAAAGAACTGTCTGCATCTTTCTCCAGAGCTAACAAGAGATTCATGCTAAGTCTACTGAAGCAGTTACCATCAGAATCCAATATCTTCTATTCGCCGTTCAGCATTTCAACAGCCCTAGCAATGGCTCATCTGGGAGCAAGAATAGAAACCCTAAAAGAAATGACTCAAGCCCTTCATTTTGAGGAAATGGACAAAGATGTCCATGCAGCATTTGGCTCTTATCTGGATTTCTTGACAAAGGAAACCGGTGATTGCACTCTTAAAACTGCCAATAGAATCTATCAAAGCATGAGGTTCAAACCTGAGAAATCTTTCCTAAAAGACTGCAACAAACATTTTAAAGCTACATTAGAGAGCGTGGATTTCTCTCAGTCTGAAGCAGCAAGCAAAAGCATTAAGACCAATTCTCTGTAATCACCAAAATATTTTGGCACGCATAGTTACAGATTTGAATTTTTATATCATAATTTAATACAGGTGTGTGAGTGATTATAAAATCTAAAAATAGTTTTTTAAATGTAAACTTGGTTGCCATAGAAACGGGATGCAAACTTTCTCATTTTTGTAAATCATGAAAATCTGTACTTTTCATGAAAAACCATGTCTAGAAATGAACAGAAATATCTAAATTTGTGTTTATTGTTGTTATCCAATTAGAGATTCAAACAAGAATATTTACATTTCAATTTTAATTTTACACCTGTAAGTGGTCATGTTATGCATTGCAAAATGTCAAAAATATAGTAAATTTTTATCAATTTTTACAGACTTAAAACAAAAAAATGCAGGCATCTACAAATTAAATAATAATAAAACATGAGAGGTTGATATTTGGTTATATTTAAACAATTAAAAAATTGGTGGGCAAATGATATGTGTAAAAGAAATTCAAAGGTGAATATCCATTTTTTCTGCATTTTGAAGCATTTTTGCTTCCAAATTACTTCCCTTGGATTACTCTCTAGCGTTTGGAGGTACAATATGTAGGCACTTGTTGTGGTAAATAAATAGTTTGGTGAGAAAACTTATCAAAGCGGGTCCAGGGGAAGGATTGGCAGTGTGGAAGAAGGAAGAAAGGCCAAGATATAATACATAAGAAGACAAGAGGTAATTATAAATATTACAAATGCTAAGTATGTATACTTTTTTCTCCATTTTATTGGTTTGCATGCATGTAACCCGAGATTCCTCTGCTATGAAAATTGTGACACCTGAAGGGACCTCTGTCCTGACTCTCCACGGTACATTTAAATACATAATTGCATAAAAATACATGTTGATGGCAGACCATGAAGACATGAATCAGGTCAGACACAATCTCTTTCTATAACCAGGTCCAGTACAATCAATGGATTTGGCTAGGTAGATAGCTGTAGGCCTATATTTCAAAGCAACTTCTAAGTCGCTTGCGCAGTGCAGTGTTTAGAGCGTCTGCTCTAGAATTGCAAAGTAAGGAGTTTATGCTTATATCGCAGATTCATATCCCACTGTGAGACGTGGAGACCATCCCTTCGGATGCTATCATATAAACTGAGGTCCCATGTGGCAGTAGCCAGTACGCACTTGAACTAAAAAATCCCTCACTGCTCAATGGTCATGAGTGACAAGTATAGGACAAAATTTGTATCTCTCTAACGGCAAGTGGTGGGTCTTTCCATATTTGTATTAAAAATTCTGAAGACTAAGAGACACTTTACAATCAATGTAATCTTCTTCACATTTAGTGAAAGTTTCCCTTTTCAGAAAAGAAAAAAAAACAGGTGTATAAAAATATTTGAAGATGAAAAATCATGGTATGATGAAATCTTTGTGTATAACAGTAAATCCTTATACATTACAGCCATATTATATACCGGTAATACACATACTCCTTTATATATACAAGTGTATAAAACTAAAAGTAAATAGTTCTGTCAATAGAGAGGTTAAGCATTTTACCGTGTACGTCTACCTCTACATGTAAACTTAGCCGTGATTTTACATCGCGTTCTGTTTAGCAATGTACCGGTATGTGTAAAACATCATTTCAGCACGACACTTTTCAATCCATTTGTATCAAATAAATCTATTACTTGAAATAAAAAAAAGATACATTGGATGTATGTAATAAATATACAAATTCATACCAAACACCAGATGAAAAATAAATATTCTGTAGTTGAGTTTAAGAAGTACAAGTTCTCATCTATGTGTACTTGCGAGTCTATACATTGTGTACAACTTGTAGAATTACGCGGTATGCAAAACTATAACTTAAATCGCATTAAAATATGTCTTTTTATATAGTGCTTGACCTGTACATATTTTTGTAAGGATAATATGACTTTCCTTTTGATCATGTTGACAGGAAAATAATTAATATATAGATTGATTTTTATTATAAAATTAATTAATTATTATCTTGAATTTAGTCATTTTTAACAAAAATTAAATTTTATTCTTTTTTTTTTTGTTTTAAAAGTATTCACCAAAGAGGATGAAAAGAAAAAGGAACAAGAACATATATACATGTAAATCATGGTTATACAAAGAAATTGATTCTGGAAAAGACAATTTCAGGAACTGGGACAGCTTATAGATGCATTTTCTTCAAGGTAACCAGTTTCAAAAATCAAATCTAAATTGTTAGAAAAGCACAACACTACATGTAGTATATGGTCTGCTCATTTCTCTTTTATTGATCAAAATGATTTAAAACCATAATAATATATGCATGTATCAAAGAAAACATGTTTAACTTGAACAACTGTCATAATGATCATTAGAAAAACACCTCTTGATTTAGGGTTTGCTTTTACATTTATGTATTTAATCTAATTATGTATTTAATTCAGTTTGATATTTGTCTTCATTTGAAGATATTGAAAATTGTATTTACTTCTGCAGGTAGAAAAAAGTCATCTAAAATATATGAGTGAAGATGCAACATCATGAAGTTCAAAGTAAAGTGTAAAGCTGAATATCATAAAATCTCCAAAAAACGATGAAGCCTTAGAAGTTGGAGATATCAGGGCATTAAATTTTTTCCTTAGAAAGTACCATGATGTCTGTTACTAATAATTTAGTTTCCCAAATGAGGAGCAATGTAGCTGAGGAGCAATGTCACCTGAAGATGTAATTGGAAATGAGAATATTCATGTGTGTCTCCATACTGGAAATCCTCAAGATTCAACCATATTTCTAAGTGACTCAGTGAGGTCCCTTAATTAAGGAAGCTCTTAACAGCACACTAATGAGCTCTACTTGAAGGAGTAGTTTAATACAGTAAGAGTGATCTCCCCTTAGAAGTCTGATAGAAAAAAAATGGTTGCTTTCCAATTGATTAATATTAACATTAACTTTCCCAATAGTCAACAATTGGTTTTCTGTTTATGAATAATTCATAACATATTTCTTTTAGAAATAATGTAGGTACATGTACTTGTTGAAAATTAACTAATTGTCTCAATGTGCATATGATATTTTTTTCCTTAATTGAAAGTCTGCAGATCACTTCTTGATACACATGTATTGTTTAGAGCTTCTTTAAATTTCATATGATATAGTTTTCTAATTAAAATATACTGTAGTTGATAATTTTGATAAAGGTTGAAAAAAAATTCACATTAAGCTAACAGTACTTGTCTTAATTGTAATGCTTTGTAGCCTTTTGTCCTATCATACGTAGCAGCTAACTATGTCATTTTTAGCTCACCTAAGCCGAAGGCTCAAGTGAGCTTTTCTGATCACATTTTGTCTGGCGTCCGTCTGTCTGTCTGTCCATCTGTCTGTCTTCAAACTTTTCACATTTTCGACTTCTTCTCAAGAACTGATGGGCCAATTTCAACCAAATTTGCCACAACGCATCCTTGGGTGAAGGGGATTCAAGTTTGTTCAAATGAAGGGCCACGCCCCGGCGCCCTTATTTAAGGGGAGATAATTGGGAATTAATGAAAATTTGGTGGTATATTTTAAAAATCTTCTTCTCAAGAACCACTGTGCCAGGAAAAATGAAACTTAAGGTTCACTTTTGGATTTAAACTTTTCAATAATAAAACCAATTTCCTCTTTTTCCTAGCCACAGTGGTCAGGTGAGCGTTGTGGCCCATGGGCCTCTTGTTGTGTGTTTTGGATTTTGTTTCATGTTTATATATTATAAAAGCATATAATTTATAAATTATGATGCAGCCTTATTAACTGCAGTAATGAGTAATAGAGGACTATTATTTTTGTATTGTGCTAGAAATGGGGGGGGGGGGGGCTTATATTTATGATCATATTCTTGCCTATAGATATGAATAAATAATTTTTTTATGGTTCAGTTGACAATATCTAATTGATTTTACAAATTTTTAGCTTAAATTCCTTGAATTTTTATTTTAAAAAGAAAAATATATCTTGTTATATGAAATGTTCATCAAAGCTGTTTTTTGGTGAAATGCCAATTTTATGATTTTTCATTTTGTTATAGTCAACATTTGTTGTTATTTGCCCATGAATGTTTTTGAATATATTCATTATTTGTGACAAGTACCTTCAGAAGAAATAGGTGATATATTGTGAAAGTTCTGCTAATTTTTTATTTTTCTTCCCAAAATGTTGTAATTTTTCAGTTTTGGCCAAATTTTGAAAAGTTGATATTTTGCCATTGTTTGACAAATTATTACAAAATTTTCAAATAATTATTAAACATATTAAAGATATCCATTGAAAGTGTTGATGTTGTAGTTTTATAAGAAATTAGCAACAAAGTTCTAATCTTAAATATGGGTTCAGCACAGATGGTGTAAAAAGTGTGATTTTAGCAACATTGCCATAAACAAATTAGCTCTATATGTCAGAAATTTTGTATCCCGGTTACCATGGTAACGGAGGATGTCCAGAAAAAAATTATGCCATACATATAAGTTTTACCCTAGGAAGATACTATATGCCAAGTTTGAAGAAAATCTGAGACTATGTGTGCCAGACCCTTTCAAAATTACTTTGGTGATTACAGAGAATTGCTCTTAACTCCTGGGTCAGTAAGCAAACTGAAAATAAAATCCAAGATCTGATTCCAGCAAGTGCGCTGGATGAACTTACATTCATGGTTCTAGTAAATGCCATCTACTTCAAAGGAAACTGGGAAATAAAATTTGAAAACAGAAGCACCAGAAAAATGCAATTCCGAAGCAGAAGAAAGGAGGTTTTTTTAACAGATATGATGTATCAAGAGGACTATTTCAGATTTTGTCACATACCAGACCTAATGATTAGTGCCCTTGAGTTGCCATACCAGGGAAAAACCCTCAGCATGCTGATCATTCTACCCGACGCCGTGGATGGTTTAGAGCATCTGGAGAAAAGTTTATCTGAAGATGTCTTCAAAACAGTAAATGGTAACTTGAGAAATGTGGAAGTTAAAGTATATCTTCCAAAATTCAAAATGGAGTCGACCTTCGAGTTAAAGCCTTATTTGTCAGCCTTGGGTATGCCCTCAGCATTTGACATGGAAAAGGCTGATTTTACAGGAATGAATAAAGAGGAGAAAATGTGCATAAACAATGTCTTCCATAAAGCCTTTGTCGAAGTCAACGAAGAAGGGACCGAAGCTGCTGCAGCCACAGGGTCCGTTGTAACAGTCAGGTGTGCGAAACATACACCAATGTTTCGGGCAAATCATCCCTTCCTGTTCTTTATCAGAGATTCTGTACATGACATCATATTATTTGCTGGAAGATTTTATAAACCAACAACAGTATATGAACTTACAACAAACAATTAAACATTATGTATTCATTTGCATTGTACTGCGAGGCATGGTACTGTTATTAAAATATTTTCACATATTAAGATATGAATAGATAAAATTTGAGTTTGGTGAATTTACTATTGTTGTTGAGGAATTATCGTTTAAAGCTTCTGCAAACTAAAAAATGTCATTCTTAATGTATGTGGCTCACTCAAACGACTGTTGAGATTAATATTTTTTAACTTTTTCAATAGAAATTTGCATTACTCAATTTGTTGGGGAACAAAACAAACATTTTTATAACTGTACAAATACTGTATATAATAAATGTCTACAGACAGCAACAAAAACCCGTCGTCGTCTTTCTATAATTTATAAGTATGCGTCAAAGATGCAGTTCTTTAATAAATGCAGTGGGGACTAATAGGGACTGGTTTTGTATTCACAAAAGCATAGTCGATTTTCATTCGGACAACATATGTAGAGATATGACCAACCCTTTCATAAACATAAATTATGTAGTTAATATTGTGAAACAGCATTAGTTTGTTATGAAATATAAAGAGAAAACGAGCAGTACTGTAATCTCAAAATAATATTTGATATTTTGTTTTAATTTTCATTGTATCGAATGATAACATCTTTACTTGTGTGTTTTGTACAACACAATTCTTATGATATGAAATAAATATGCTATTACTGTGTAAAAATTATATAAAAGAAATCCAATGTGCAGATACTGATGTGTAGCGCTACTGTTCTACAATTTGAGATCTGAAATTTTGAAGATTGGTTCAATAAATACCTGTGTGCAAATGAAAATACTTAAATAAATAGACACTTTATAAACGCCGTATTTGGTCTAGAATAATGTAAAAAACATGAAATATAATGTAATAGTTTTTTTTTAAATTTACAAAATAAGATGTTGTTTTTACGGAACAATTAAGCATGAACTGCTATTCAATACTTTTATGAATATTGATGAAGATGAAGGACATGCGTAAACTGTAGTTATACACGCATGACCGCCTATAGATGCCTTGTTAAATGCCTAATATCAAGCGCAGATACTTCTTATCCCACGATCTACATTCAACATGCTGGACGAAAAGTAAAAGAGACCCGTGCACAGGAAAGGACAATAAGATGCACTTGGATTGGGAAGAAAAGCCTAGCGGATTGGAATATGCATGACTATCACATCATATGTGTGAGTGGATATATGGATGTGTTTATGTGTGTGCTAAAATCCTTTGTATTTTGCTTTTTTAGACATTTAATGTTTTTATACTGTAGAAGTACTTTTTTCCGCGTGGTATTAATTTACGCTATGTAAGCGGTCACAAATAATCCGCGAAATTTATCACAGCGTACTTGATATAAATTTAAGGCATATATTGACACACTAGAAAATCCGCGTGATTTTCTACCCGAGGATTAAACAGAAATTGTGATTCCGCGGAATTATGACCCCGTGGAAAAAAGTACGTCTACGTTATATATTTAAATAATGGATAATGTAAATAAAAATGACTGTCAATTATCTTAATGGTTTAAAATAAGACAGGGCGTATGGCAGGGACATGTACTGCCTGGCTTTTTATATTGATATATTAATGATTTCTTGAATTCATTAGAGGTTGTATATAAAAATTTCGGTATTTATAATGTAACATCCACAAACCCTGCCTTGGCTAACAACTAAGCTTGCGTAAGTTAATTTCCGAGCGGGTTACAAAAAAAATTTTGGATTTATAATATATTTTTGTATAGGAACAAATTTTTTAAGGTATAACAAAAGGATTTATTTTTCCTACATTAAACTTAAAAATTACTGGCTATTCTTATGTTACTCCGAGTCTCCCACTGTGTTTGGCTAGGAATTGAGCAAATGTTAATAAGAAAACTAATGTATTCCAGTCAACTTGTAATCTGGCACACCATTTTCATATTTGAATGTTTAACTGACTACATGTATGAGTTTAGGGGCGAATTAACAACTAAATTGTATGACAAATAAGATGATGGTATCTTTTCCATCTTTGTTTTTCTCTTTTTATTAATAGTCTGTTTTCCTCTGCAGATAGTGTTTACAACTCCCAACATAATCGATACACATGAGTGAAAATTCTCGATATGATCGTTAAGGTAGTCCGATCCTCAGGTTTATAAATTTAGCAGTTAAGTAATCAAAAATACTCATGAACGTATCTCTGAATCCACAAAGTTATGTAAATTTATCCACAGTATTTCTTTAAATTTAAAGAGTGAAGTCAATCATATTACAAAGGGAAAAATGTCAAATCTCCCATATTTTAGCAGAAAAAGCGAATTGGAATATGAGCAATGCATTTTCGAATTGTAAATTGATCAACAAAATATATTTTAGGTTACAAAACGACAGGAATCCAGGCAATCAAAGAAATTGTCATTATTTTTATGCTTATTTGGAATTTCTTGTCTTCTATTTCCGTCATGTATTCTATAATACATAGAATAAAAAGTTTTTGCTATCATTGCAACACACCACAAATCACTTCTTATTTCGTATCATGCTAATAATCAAGAAAATCTTATTTCTTTCAAACTGTATTAATTTTTTCCATTTATAGGGTACCAATGTCAACTTTTATAAGACCTTTTCTACGACTTCCAAAAAGCTTGAATCTTATAAAAATTAATAAAATGAAAATTGTTGCATGAAAATATTTCATTTTCAAGCTTTATTTTGATGTATTTCAAATTAGATATTAATTTTTGGAGTTATCCTTCCTGGGTGAGGATCGGATATTCTTAAGCAACATACTAACAATGACCAATCTAACAAAAATGAATTTCAAAAAATAGCAGGGTTCTTGCAGACAGGTTGATATTTCCAGGATTGCAAAACAATCTCGTTTCAAATCATAGTCTCGTCAATTATATGTTATAATGTTTCATTAGTTAAAACAATCTTGTTAAAAAAATAAAGCCTATGACTTGACCGTATTTTTGTTGATATACATTTTATATCATTTGATAGACCTTATTTTTTCAAAAGCACTTTAGCTAAGAAATGATTCTTCCACCAGATCATCACACAAGTCTCATAATAGATCTACAGGATACATGTACCTACTTCCTCCTACCTGGGCACCTGAACCAACCTCTGGAATTGTCAAGGATGTGTAAAGTCTTGTTGAAATGTGTGTTGCTCAATTTAGTTTTTTTTCTTTTTTTTAAAATAGTTTTTGTCTATTAATTTTCGTTATAGGATTTAGTAAACAAATTGGGAAAGGGAAAAAGAAATATGCATAGATATTTTTTTTTATTTGCACAAAAAATTATAAAGCAGATGCTGATACATGAAATATTGTGTCGATATTGGTTATATATACTTTTATAACATAAGTGAAGTGGGGCACTTCTGTGACGAAGAAAGTAACATATTACCATAATTTTAGCAAGTATTCTACCTCTTATTCTAAAAATTAAAGCCAGATAAAGAAATTTATTTAAAGATACTAGATACCACATAAAAAAATTAATTTTGGAAATTTCATAATTTTATGATGAGTTTCCTTCATACGATCGTATGTTCATGATTTTGTTATTGTTATGTCTCTGTGATGAACTGTATTCGTGTCTGTAAAGGTGCGTTTTATGTATGTATCTCTATTTGTTGCATCCCCTATATATATGTGCTGTATTGTTTGTGTGTCTATACATGTGTGTCTTTTATATGTATCTTTAACAGATATGTCCACTAAATAAGACTGTGTGCTGTACTGTTACAAGTAATTCTATGTTTATATTGTGTGCTGCATGTTTTCATTGCTGCTTTACTGTTATATATATTTTAACAATGTCAATCAAAAGCTCATTGAGCTTATGCTATGTTTTTTGATACCATATTGATATAAATAAAGCTTATTTATCTTATCTTTATGATGTTACAGTAAGCATATTATCTGCTGAAATGGAAGTTAATATTTTAATTTCCATAATAATTTATGATCATGTGTAAGAGGGAGAATTGATGGAATCAAAGATCAGAACACCTGACAAGAAGTGAGAAAAGTTGTGTTAGACTCTAGCAATATACCATTTTTGGTATTTACTGAAATGGTTTATTTTTTTTTTATCAATTGTTACTATTTTAGGTTCTTATTAAAAGTATTGTTATATTATGAAAAGTTAAGCTTGGAAATAATTGTGAATATTTTTGGTGATGTCACTTGGGACACTCTGTTGCATGCTGGTCCTTTATTGTGCTTTCCTAGCCATTGTTGGCGGGAAATTATCAGAGTGAATGTCAGTAGAATTTTATGAAAATTGATTATTCATAATTGCAACTTGCATTGTGCATGTAACAAATAAGTATGCAAATATTATAAGCATGCATATAGAGGTATTTTAAACTTATTTTAAAGATATTTTTAACTTCTAAATAGTCTCTCTATTGAAGTCAGAGTGTTCATTGTTTACATGGGAGATTGTAGTACTCGTAAGATTAAAATAATTGCAAGTTTTTCTTAATCATATAATATCTATAGTTGTGTATTTTTATTCTTGAATAAATGCATTAATGAACCAGATACTGTAACTATATGCTGTAAACGTCACATATGCCCCTTGCATAGGTAATGTGTTAGTTTATTTTATATAAATACTGTGTGTATAAATTTTATGACATTATTTATTATGAAATGAATGTTATAAAGAGTAATGAATTAAGACAAAATAATTATTGACAACTATTTTAAATACTTTAAACGATTTGTAAACGTAAGATTTTTATACTGAGACTTGTACAAAATTTATTATTATTATTATATTATTGTAGGAACATTGTCAACTTTTTGTTTCTTAATGTGGAATAAAGAACCTTGAACACACAATCATTGTATTACACATGCATACATAATATGTTGAATTTCAAAAATAATTGTGTTAAATTCTTAGTTCAGAAACAATCCAATTTTGGGGATACCGTAGTATTCTGAAACTGTATTCAATGAAACTAGACTGCAAGAAAAGACTGTCTTTCCACAATTGTTATTTAGAAAACAACAAAATTTATTTAAGGAATGAATTTAATAGCTACCCATTTTATACGGTATAAACTGGGTGGGACTGTTTACGCTTTATAAACCGCGAAGCGGTTTATAAAAAAGCGTAAATTATTCCAACAAAGTTTATACCATATAAAATGGGTAGTTATTAAATTCATTGCTTATAATTTAATGTTCATTCATTTGATGTAAGAAAAAAAGATGAATGCTCTAACAAAATGACTTCAATTTGTACAAATTTGAATGTAACGTCAGGCGGATGGATACGTTATTGTGACGTAGACAACCCATTTTATACGATATAAAGTAAATTTTTTATCCAATTAAATACAGCGTTACAACCAGAATTAAATTATTTTAAAATAAAACTTTAGGGAAGACAATAGTTATATAATACTGGGGCGGTTATACTTAGCACTTGTATTGCCTTTGATAATGTTTGCACTGAAAAGTAAATACATAGTTTCCCTCGCAATAAATCTTCCAGGAAAAAAAATTAACATACAGGACATGGACTTAATAAAATCCGTTCTTAATTATTTCAAAGTGAGATCATTTGTTAAGTTAAAATTTTGATGCGTGAAATAAATCTAATAGAATTAAAGGTTCAACTAAACAAACTTCTAAACAGGAATTCAAAATTGAATAAAATGTTACTGAAACAAAAATAATCAACACAAAAAGGGGTGAATTAGTCAAACCTACCACAAACCATAATAAAAGTAGCTTAACCGAACGGAAAATTATTAACCCAGGCCAAGATTGATATACTCTGCATTATTAAATGTATACGTACGTCAATAAACAACATCAATAATTCAAGTCTGTGTAGAGCGCTGATGCAGACAGATTATCTAGTCTCCGAAGGGAGGCCAGGTGTGCTGTTCAGGCGTTCTCGGGGGTTATCGATTGCTAAGTTTTCTGAATTGAAGTGTGCAGCATTGACGATTAAAATATCTGGACCTTCAGAGGAATGACAGAGAACAAACGCAAGATGAAGACTGTCATGTGAAATCATTGTGCTTATTCTTATTTAACTATCACCTCTCTACAAATATGGTTCTTTTGGATAAAATACTTTTTATTTGAAAATGGATATCCAAAGTACTCCGGTCATGGACACAGCATCCGCGCCCTTTGACTCTCGAGCAACAGAGGAACTGAGCAGTAAACCTCACTTCCGGTCTCTTTGGCGGGAAAATTGGGTGTCGGTTATGACTGATTGTCTAGTGTTTGGAAGTTTTGGGATGGGTGTAGCAATACTTGGACCTACTTTATTTGACCTCGGGTGTCAGACGAGCGCCAGTTTACGGGAACTACAATGGGTGTTTTTTGTACAACTTCTGTTAACCTTAGTAGGTTCAGTGTCAGCCGGATGTCTCGCACAACGGTATGTTACAAAATTTTCTCGAGAATATAAAGTTTTTAGACTATTATTGATATATTAATTGTTCGATGAACGCAAACTTCCGGGGATGAAAATGTGTCGGTAAATCACTCACACTTTATCTGATGAAGTAAGGGGATATCTACTTAATATGGGAGGGGGTCTGTTTATACAATGTTTATAGTTTTGTATTGTTCTACAATATCTGTTCCGTATATTATACATTTTTTTAAAGATAGATAACTGCTTCCTTTCATTAACTTATAAGCCTAATAGCTTTTTTCCTTTGCAAGATCATCAAAAAGCATTCACTAAAATAAGAATAAGTAATATAAAAATCATTTAAATCGTATCTGGTTTGAATTTTTACTTTGTACATGTATGTCATGAAACACATCTAAACCAAACAGACAAATAGCACTTGTTTGAATTTGTTATATATCTATATAGTTGACAAAAAATAAACACAATCATATTCTTTTGTTGATACCTGCAATTCTATAAAATACATTTTACAAATAAAAAATATTAACTAGAGGCACTGTGAGCACTGAGCTTACTAAATGCTACCCCGCCTCCCAAATGATTATTATATATGTCAAAGTTCATGTTTTGCACTTGGAGACCCGAAATAAGTGTCAGCTCAGTGGCATTATGTAATCACGAAAATATGAATGTATAATCAAATTTTATTCAATGGGATAGAAGGAGTTGCGGATAAGAGATGGGTACCCATCAGTATTATAGAAAGAATGACAGTATCCATGTTCTCCTAATTGGGAAATCCAAAATATGTCGGATCAAAAAGTTAAAAGAGGAGATGTACAATGGCACTATGTGACAAAGATTCTATGAACATCTCATTAACCCAAATCAAAAATTCATTAATAGGTATAAGATGAGTTGAAGATAAGAGATGGGTACCCAAAATCTAATTAACAGACGGACATAGATCCCGATCACTACATGTATATCCCCCACACTTTTCAAACAGGGTTATGATAAGAGAACACTTTTAGATATGACAACATGATGCATTGGAAAAAAGAATTGGCATGAAATCAAACTTTTTTGTAATTATTTTACAATCATCACGAGTTTTATGATGTATCAACCGCAACAGGTTTTTTAATAATATGGATTCTCGAGCTTTAGTAATTTGTTAGACAATGTGTAGAAGATTATAGCTGACAGTGTCAAGCTCGAATATGTCAATGCTATTACAACATATCTAAATTGATAGAAAAACATGTAGCTAAGCTAGTACAAAATTTCACTAATGAATTTGATCTACTAACACAATCCCAGTCAGGGTTTAGAGAACTCCATTCCTGTCAAACTTCATTTACAAAACTAACAGAAAGTTGGCTTACTGCAATGGATCGTGGTGAACTAATCGGTATTACATTTATAGATTTTAGTAAAGCATTTGATTTAGTGAATCATGATATTCTTCTAGAGAAATTAACCCATTACAAATTTGACCAAACAGCTATAAAGTGGTTTAAATCATATCTTTACGATAGGACCCAGTGTGTTAAATTTGGATCATGTGTCTCCAATAT
This sequence comes from Saccostrea cuccullata, assembly GCF_032062105.1. Taxonomy (NCBI): domain Eukaryota; kingdom Metazoa; phylum Mollusca; class Bivalvia; order Ostreida; family Ostreidae; genus Saccostrea; species Saccostrea cuccullata. The sequence continues at coordinate 55,700 of NW_026920520.1, read as the reverse complement.
TCTACCCGTCACAGCAGGAGTGCCACAAGGGTCAATTTTAGGCCCACTTTTATTCTTATTGTACATAAATGACCTTCCATTACATGTAAACAATTCAAATATTGATATGTTTGCTGATGATGTAACTCTGTATTCTAATAATAATAATGCAAGATGTTTAGAAAATACACTAAATTCAGACCTTAGTGAGATTGAGAAATGGTGTGCTCAAAATCAAATGGTTTTGAATGTAGATAAAACAAAATGTATGTTAATGGGAACACAGCAAAGAAAATCAAAATTAGATAATCCAAATTTACAACTTTATGTCTCAGACAAAACAATTGAAATGGTTGAAACTGAAAAAATTCTTGGTGTACATATTGATGATAAGTTACAGTATGCAAATCATATTGATTCGGTTTGTAAAACGGTAAATTATAAGTTATTTACTCTTCGAAGGATTAAGAAATTTCTCCCTCTACATACCAGAAAACTATATTACAATGCTTATATTTTACCATCCATTAACTATTGTTTGACTATCTGGGGTAATGCCCCCAAGCAGGACATGGACAGACTATTTAAATTACAGAAAAGGGCAGCAAGGATTATTCTTGACGCAAGTCCCGATTCTTCTTCTAAACCACTGTTTGAGAAACTTGGAAACAGTTTATGAGCTAGTTGATCTATACAAATACATATTATTATACAAAATTTTCAGTGGAACGACTCAATTTATTTGAATTTCATTCAACATCTTCTTATAACCTTCGACAAAGTAATTATGATCTAAGACTGCCGAAATTTCGTACAAACTTATTCAAGACATCTTTTCAGTATTCAGGTGTACATCTGTGGAATAAACTTCCCCAACACATTAGACTCTCTCAATCACTACGAACATTTAAGCGTAATATAGAAAATTACATCATCAGCTGCCGCACAATTATTTGAGCACAATAAGGTTTCGATATTGTATATTGTATTATGATTGTTAATTAAATATACATGGACACTATATTCATAATCGTGTGATTATAATTCCTAAAACATATTACTATTATATATGATGAATTGTATTCTGTATATTTTTGTATTTGATATATATAGAAGGCCCTGGGGAAGAATAGTGCATGCACTAACCAGGTTACCTTCTTTAAATAAAGTATTTATTATTATTATTATTATTATTAACAAACCAATAATTAAATAAATATTGTTTCTTTTTCTCTTTTCCATTTCAATCTGTAATATCCTTGAATTTCTTGATGATTGAACAAAATAGTACAAATCTCTGCAAGTTTTCATAATGGTAGAAACATGCTCTGGCATATTTTTTTTAACGTAATTATTTTTGAACAAATCAAAAGAGACGTGATGCGTTAGAAAAAAGAGGATAAACATTTATAAGTCCTGGTCATTTTGATAAAAGTCATGCAATCACTTATGTTATACAATGCTTTTCAGACAATCACACAGTTATAACTAGATACAGTACGGACGGCGTGGTTCTGTAAAAAAATTGGCGAAATAACATTGTGTTTTTCTGGCAGTAGATCAAAGCCCTGGACAGTATTATCTATCACGTGCACATGTTTTATTAATCTCATAGAGAACTGACATAAATATGCCTATCCACCGGCAAAACTAACCCATTTCAGAAAATACAAACAAAGTTCCTTATAATATCACTGCTTGAAAGGTGGATGGGTACATGTATATGGTAGTAATCTGAGTGTCCCAACGTCTGTCAGTCCGACTGTTACGCTTTGGAATACCCATATCTTACACGCAATTCCTTGTACACCATTGAATGAAATTTAATGTGACTTTCACATCATACTTGTTACATAGTGCCATCGTGACCTCTTATTTTCATTTTGATCCAACTCATCTTTTGAGCTCGAGGTCTACCATAGCAAACTGAAAACTGTCATCTTTTTCTATAATATTGAAGGGTACCCAGCTCTTATCCATGACTCCTCCTATACCACTGAATAAAATTTAATGAGACTTTCACAGATTCTTTATTACATAATGCCATTGTGCACCTCTTATTTTACATTTTGATCTGATTCTTGTCTCACAGAGGAAAACATGGACAATGTCGTTATAATTATATGGGGGTGTGGATGGGGGTATAATTTAGTGAGTTCACAGTACCTCTAAATTTTTGCATTTTGATGGCGCTTATTTTGGGTCCCCCAGCAGGGCAATACATGGACTTTTCCATTATAATCATATGGGAGGCTGGGAATCATTTAGTAAGCTCAGTGCTTACAGCATCTCTAGTTTAAATTGAAACGAATATGTTTCAAGGAATTGATGACTACGAAGACAAACTTTGTTTCTCATTAGATTTTATAAAATACTTTGGAATTTTGGGACTGTTAATGATACATGTATTCAACCCCCTTTTCTGTGCTATAATATTTTTATATTGAATAGGATTTTAGTTTATATTAAACGTATATACATGTCATTATAGAGTCTTTGCCGTTTTCTTAACAATAGGTAAGTTCTGATTTTATTTAGTATGATCGTGTTAAAAGTTAACTTCAAGTATCAAAAAGTTAAATACTTAAAAAATTAATTCCTGATATTCAGATTATATTTTGTACTATTGATCCTAACAACCAAGTGACACATGTGTAATGATATCCTTGAGCTGGGATCATGTTTTATATACATTGGATTATACCAAAGACCGATAAAGAAGTGACCTAGGAACAAAATTTGACGTTAAATTCTTTTACTTTTTTAAATGAGACTAAGTTTTCAATTTGATTTTGAAAGAAGTAAATCACTCAGTCGTTTGGCAAGAGAACTATGGAACATAAAATAATATCTAGTGTAAAAAAATTGAACGTTGTCTGCAATTCAAAAAGTACTTGCAGCTGTGGGCCTATTCCTGAGAATACATAGGCGCAATATGTACACAGTGTACTGAATATTATCATTAGAAGCCAAGAAATGGTAAAGCTTACTGCGACTCTGTAATAAATTGGCGCAATATTCCCGTGATTGGTTTCACGCGTACGAAAGCCCTAAACAACGATATTAATCATATACATGAAACTTACTTTCTACATCAATGCCATAGCAAAGATAAATATATTTTAATAGGTTTCCAGGTTTTTAAGTTCAGCATGAACTATTAAAACTAAACTAGTTTTCTTCAAATTTGATTTAGAAAGTGATGTTGTATGGTTTATTAAATGTCTTTAATACATGAGATAGCATATCTTTGACGTTTGAACTCAAGTTTTAGGAATTTGAAAAGTGTACAAAATATAGCATTTTAATTCGATTTGTAGTACTTTTTAAAATTTTTAAATATTTTGATATTTTCCCCTAAAAACTGTTTTAGAAGGACGTGTAAATTTCAACTAGCCTGTTCCAATTTACAAATTTATCAAAGAAACGAAGGTCTGCCTGCAAAACCTAGAAAATATAAGGCTAACATTAGTTGGGATTTGAATTATTTTTGCCATAATCCAAAACGTGAGGGAAATACAAAATCAAGAAAAAGGGAATATAGAGAAAAGAAAATGTTGAATTATTCCCACCATCAAGGGTCTGTCCGTGAAGTGTGGTTAAATTGCATTCAGTGGTTTCTTTGATACACTGTAAAAGAAAAATGAAACTGATTGAAACGGGTTAGAATAAGTCTATGGAATGGCAAGACGGACAAATGAATATGTCGAAATCAAAAACTGCAAGTTATTAAAAAGCTTTATAAAAAAGAATAAATATACCAAAATTTTGAATGGAAATTTATTAGCATTGAGTAAAAGGTTACATCTGAGGTCATTATATATTTTTGGTATGAGGGCATTTGTTGGACCTGAAGATGAAAATGTTGCCCGAGGCCGCAGGCCAAGGGCAACATTTTCACCTTCAGGTCCAACAACATTTATAATTTTATTTAATCAATACACGCTATATTTGTTATTTTATATGGAAAATTATGGCTTCTATATATATAACATCAAGTCAATATATCTGTTGTATATTATTTATCACAAAACATACTTTTCCCTTCTTCCTTAAGAATCTATGTATTTTCACGTCGCCGATATTGAACTGAAATTGTGAACACTTTTTATTTTGTTTATTGTTAGACCGAAATTAACAGTTCTTTTGAATTTTATATAGAATGATATTTATAAGGGTATAACAAATATTTTTGGTCATACAAACGCAACATTTATAATTTTATTATTATTTGTTTTTGTTAAACTATATATATTGTAAATATATTATCTAAAGAATTATGTTTACTGAATAACACTTTTTATTTAGTTTATTAATTGGAATTTTTTATTGGACTGTTACCTGTTGAAAAATGAAATAAAATTACTATTATAACGGACATTGTAATCCATCCATCCAAAGTATGTGAATCTCTACTTGCCTTTATACAACAACATGATTTTTGATGTATTACCGAAGATATAAGATTTAAACTAAAATTTGATACTAGAATGACTTTAGCATGAAAATTACTTCTAATGAACATACACGTAGGTCAATAATTGAAACCTGTCAGGTGTTTCTTGGAGAAAGGGCAAAACAAAGAAGAACTGTAACTCAGTTCATTCACAGCAATTTTAAATTGCCAAACGTTACATTACAATTACATTACATTAAATTGATGTTTTATAATTGCATAAAAAAGAACATTCAAAAATAGGATTTCACCAATAGCAAAATGCGTTTATTATCCAAGAAGGAATTGGCATTTAGATAATGTCATACTCATCAGGCTTGGATCCTCTGAACATTACCGAGTCTAAATCTTTGTTATATATGGATAGACAAGCATTAACTCCTCCGAAAGCTAATGGAGAAATTTATGCAGTTCGCAGATGAAAATAGGGAATTTTATTTCTGAATTTTGCCCGAAAATTCCCCATGAGACATGTATCCAATCTCATGTATTTTAGATCAAAAACAAAAGGCGGAAGAATCCATAAAAATCAATGTTCAGCGAAAAGAACAATGGTTAAGATACAAAGAGGGAATTGATCAGCTTGTTCCTAACTTATCAGGCTTTTAGTATATTGTAACATCAAACACAGTGATATAGCCGAGGATAAGACCGCAGTGAACCGGGTCAAAGTCATTAACATTAATAAAAGAACAGCTGTTAATTAAGCAACAACCAGTAAGCAAGCTTCAAAAACTTCAAAATAGAAAACCGGATGAACGACAATAAATTTAGCCAATAACAAAACGCTTGACAATCATATCTCATTTTAGTATTTTTGTAACTTTTGGCAGAAGAGATGTTTTTCTTTCATTTCATTAACTACCGTAGCCTTATCAAGTTCAATACAAAAATGACGGACTGTTTAAAATCTTTATAGTTTATTGATGTTAGATGAAGCAAGCATATCGCATATTGCTATTAGTCTAGATGATGAATCAGATTTAGTGTTATTTCTAGCTGGCATATTTCTGTTAGTCTAGCAGATGTATCACGTATTGCTGTTAGATCTAGCAGGCATATCGCATATTGCTGTTGTCTGACTAAAAGATATATAAGTATTGCTGATCTAGCAGATATACCACCTATTATTGTAAGTCTAGCATATATATCACGCATTGCTGTTGGTCTAGCAGATATATCACACACTGCTGCTAGTCAAGAGGATTGATATCACGCTTTGTTGTTGGACTCGCATACATATTACGTAGTGCTATTAATCTAGCAGATTTTCACGTATTGCTGTTAGTCTAGCAGACAATCAAATACTACTGTTAGTCTAGAAGATATATCATGTACGTATTATATTGCTGTTAGCCTGGTAGATACATCACGTATTGTTGTTGGTCTAGCAGATAAATTACGTTATTGCTGCATATCAAGCGGATTTATATTAAGTATGCTATTTTTCTAGCATTTATATCACGTAATTTTGTAAATCTAGCAGATTATCAGTCTTGCTGTTCGCCAAGCAGATACATCACGTATTACTGTTAGTCTAGCCTATATTTTACGTATTAATATTAGTCTAGCAGTATACCACCTATTGTTGTTGGTCTAGCAGATATATCACGTATTGCTGTTAGTCAAGCGGATTTATATCACCTACTACTGTTGGTCTAGTATATAATTCAGGTAATATTGTTAGTTTTGCAGACTATCGCGTATTGTTGTTAGTCTCGCAGACTTTCACGCATTGCTCTTGGTCTAGCAGATATATCAAGTATTGCTGTAAGTCAAGCAGATTTATCACGTTTTATTGCTGGTCTAGCAGATAAATATCACATATTGCTATTATACATGTATCATGCATGCGAAAAAAGTGCCCAAGGTGATGTCTAAACATCTTTTTAATAATTCCTTTAAGATGCCAAAATGATAGGGATATAGAGTACCATTTTAATTATCATGGCGTGTTCTGCATTAAAAGAACTAGAAAAATGTGCAGAACATCAATAAAAATATATGTATATGAATTTACTAAGTGTTTTCGTTTTTATTTTTTACTTTAGAATATCTGTTATCGAAAACCTAGGTTAATATAATATATATTTCCATTTCTAATTTTTTTCTCTGTGATAACTCTTTGAAAGTTAGGGTAGTTTATTTTTTGATAATTCTGCCGGAATGTAAATTAGGTAGGTCGATAGGTCAGGAGCTAAGGAGGCCTAATATGCATGCAAATCTCATGCGCATTTGTCTCTGTGTCTGACGCTAAGGAGGCCAAATATACATGTAAATCTCGTGCGGCTGCCTTTGTGTTTGACGTCAGTGGATGAGGACTACTGAAATTTGCATGGGGGTCCTCGTGTAATTTAAATCAATTAGTCTATATTTTTTAAGTCTAAATCTACAATTTTATTTCACAATGAAATGAAAATATAAGGAATCACTGTCTAGTTAGTATAGTATGCCAGGGGCATCAACGATAGTGGGAAACATGGGATAATTTATGCATAACGCGCTTCGCCCGTTATGCAAATTATCCCATGTTTTCCACTATCGTTGATGCCCTGGCATATTACACTAACTAGACAGTGATTCCTTAAATAAATTAATAAGAGTTCATCCAGGTTGATATAAAGAGGATATTCTTGCTTCGTGTTTTCAATATACACTAGACTTAAAAATGAATTGGAAATCAGAGCAAAAAGTTACACCATGAAAAGACCTTGTAAAGCAAAGGACCACTAGTTGTTTTATATATATATAAATAAAGAAATATTTTAGTTCATGATTGTATAATTTCGACCAGTCCTCTTGCATTATCAGTTCGAATTGCTTGAGGCATCTTTACATGAGTTTTACATAGTTTGAATTTCACTATGCATTTTATAGCTGATCTCTGAATACCCTCTCACCATCAGACAATTGAATTGAGCAAGTGTACGAGCATCAAGCATAGTAATACGTATCGGAAATGCTGAATTTTGTCCTCTACAAAAATTGAAATTGTTCAATTAAAATTTGTATATAAAATTGTCATATACAAATTTTTATTGAAAAACTCAAATGTCTGTAGTTGACACTATCAAACTACTTTCAAACACGTTTGAAACATCCATGTTGAGTTTTTAATAACTGATTTGCGTCCGCTAAATTTGCTTTTCTGAAATGCTTCGCACCGCATCAACCTGGGTATATTATGCCAAAGAACCAGATGGTCTTTCTACAACATCAGCTTGGTACGTTGATTATGGTGTTTTGTCCTTGATAATGGACGGAGCATATTTGACGACTATGGTTGATTTGAAGTTAACGTTTGAACTACCACGTGTATTAAATTAAAAATGGTTCTATAAACAAAATACCTTGGTTTGAAACTGAACAATCGTGATAGCAGTTTGAAAAATTGAAAAATGCTTTACAGCTTCATTTTTCTGAATTGAAGAAATCAGAGATTATTATTTTATTTAGTCGATTGTTAATTTGATTAATATTTTTTATATGCAAGAGCACGAAATACTCGAACATTTTTCACATCTTGTGTTAAGTCATGAGCAGAAAGACATCGTTAAGAACCACTCTGATTGTACACAAAAGTACTCTGAAGTTAATTAAGTTATTAAAGAAATACTGAAGTTCCTAACTGATAATATATTTCTCTAGTTTTCGGAGGCTAGGTAACTTTTCCAACAAAATGTGTAAATTTTTAAAGGCACTAACTGTACTCCTTTATTATACCCCCCGCTTGAAAAGCGGGAGGGTATATAGTAATCGTTAAGTCCGGCTGTACGTCTGTCCGTCCGTCCGTCCGTCCGTCTGTTACGCTTTGGGGTACCCATCTCTTATCCGCAACTCCTCTCATACCACTGAATGAAATTTAGTGAAACTTTCACAGAATCTTTATTACATATTGCCATTGTGCACCTCCTATTTTACTTTTTGATCCGACACATATTTTGGGTTTCCCGGCCACAGCAAAACATGGACTTTGCAATTATAACTATCTGGAGGCGGGGGGTATCATTTAGTGAGCTCATCGCTCACAGTACCTCTAGTTAGTTGATCTATTTTTATATTCTTATAAAGCAGACTTTATTCAAAACCTTCTAAATGACAAGAAAAACACTAGCTGTGGTCTTCAATTCGAAATTCAGAAATATCAATGATATCTTTTAAATATATCCAGTGAATTTAAGATTAAAGACATCATCAGGGTATGCTACGCCCGTTTTTAAAAGAAATTGTTTGTTTGGTGACTTTAGACTACATGTATAGGGACCAAGTAACGAATAAATTGTATGACGAACGAGATAACTTCACCTTTTCCATCGTCAGTTTTCCTTATTTATGTACATGTAGGCATATTTTACTATAACGGCTTATGTTTTATATTAATCGTTGTATTCGGTATACAACAGCTTGTTATGAGTACGATCAATGCTAAAAAGAGGACATGCCACTTATATATAAAGCATCCATTTCGTAAATTTTGAGCTTGTTATACTGACCTTCTAAGCAAATGCAACCTACCATTGGGTTTTATTTTGGCTGAATTGTTCCATGCATTTAATAGGCCCTTTTTTTTTACAACTGACTTTCGAAAGTTTCTTCTACCTGATAATTATGTATAGGGATCACGGCGGGTGTGACTGGTCAACAGGGAATGCTTACTCCTCCTCCATCCCACTTATCAATTTCCCTTTTTTTACTATCTTCACGTATTTGTATTGCTTATTGATTTTTTGAGATTGATGTATGTTCGTTATGTTCTCCTTCTACATAATCAAATTTTCTTTTGGCTTAGATTATTTAAATTTGTAATTTAAAAAAAAAGGAAATTGATTGATTACTAGTATTAAAAAAAGTCTTGTCTTATAACTAACACAGTGGCAAAGACATATACAACTGTCTATATGATATTTTTTAGTATGAAGTTTAAACTTGTCGTTTAAGGCATTTAATCCATGTACTTTATTTATCCTGTAATACAAATGGTCATTCTTGAAATTCGTGAACTCTACGTAAACTGTCTACGTTAGGCTAACCATCGATTTGTTTTATCCCCGAGGGACTGATTTAGTATTCTATGTCTCGTTGCCCATTTAATCAAAACTTTTATAGGTAGAGCCCAGATTTTTCTGCCAATTGTTAATAACAGAGGGTTCATTTATGAGATCATATGTATCAAATGCCGTAAAAAGAGCACACTGATCATCAATCATTTATATCGTTAGTGCTATGAAATAAGCATATCATGACAAAAGTAAGCTGTATTGAACTACAAAGCAACAAAGGGTGGAAAAAATCAAATAGCGTTATTTCAAATAATATATATTTAACTCAAACCATTGCACATTCATTGTGAGTCCATATACTATAACCGTCTGACAAAAATTCGTAAAATCATCATGTTTGGGATGCAATTTATTTCATATTTGATTATTTAATATGAAAAAAGGCTTTGTGTTAAACATGTTGACTTCAACTTTTAAATCGTCAAATTCATTAGCTTCCAATATAGCAACATACCCTTATCACTTGTATATGGGGTTTGCTAGTATATCTCAGTTGATTTGACGCGGAAGAGTATAATCCACGTACGGTGAATGTCAAAAAACGCGGCAAAGTATTGGCAAGCTACTGATGAAACAAGGAGGATATGAACAAACTCGTTTAAAGTCATCATTTTACAAGTTTTACGGTTGATACAACGTTCCTGTCAGCAAATAAAACATATCGTTTAGTCAAATGTTGACTGACGTTTTTCATACTAATTTTTTTGTCATTATATATCCGCTGAATTTTCCTCGAATATTTTCCGTTATTTCCCGATCATGACAAAGCAAATGTTGGGTCTGACCGGTCGGCAGGAGATGCTCATTGCTCCATGGCACGTGATCCCACCTCTGATGTTTTTGGAGTTCCATGTATTATTTCACTCCCGATTCGCGTTGATAAAATTGACTTTGAGCTTGAATATTGTTCGTTATCTGTATCTTTCTGAGGAAGAAATTCTTCAAAATCATACGTCAGATTTAAATATTTTTAATATCCCAAACAACCAGAGTGAATTTGAATTACCATATCTATATTGGATTCCGAAACGTTATAAAACTCCTCACAAACAAAGATACAAAGCAGTATCCAGTAAATGTTCTACCAAGCCTCTTCCTTTGAGCTGTGAACAGTTGTGAAGGAGAAACTTCAAGAGTACTGTGCAACAATATATTCGAGAAGTAAATCATATGAACAGTAAAATTTAAATTTGTAAGATTTTACCAAAGTCAACAGTTTAAAAAGACTTTTCAACTGTATACACAACCGTTCAGCACGATAAATTAAAGTCCAAAATTTTTGATATCATTAACAGCTGGTTTATCAATAAAAATGGAACTCGTAAAGGACATGGGTGAACATGACGTGAGATAAGCCCATAGCGCAACAAACATGAATGTGAAAAATTAAATCTCAATTATATCAAAATTTTCCTTAATATTTCATCTAACATTAAAGTATACTTTATGTAAATCTCTACAACTTGCACAAATTTCATGAAGGTTGAAATTATTTGCTTAAAAATTCACACACGAGAACTTTTTTTCACGAAAAATTTTTCGAGATTGAGAGTTAATCCTCAAAGTTTACAAACATACATATTTTGGTTTCCAAAATTATGGAGCAACACTATACCTTAAAAATATAATTTTATGATAACTAAAAAATACTTGACTTTTCAATGGTCAACTGTATACACCACCGTTCAGCACGATTTTTATTGCTTAAAGTCCAAAATTTTTGATATCATTTTAATAAAAAATTTTTCAGTTTATCATGATTTCATAAAAAAAAACATGGTTTATCAATAAAAACAATTTGAATATGATTTTTATATGTCTGAAGCTTGTGGGCTTTCTGCACGCTAAGTCCACCCATCTCCTTTGCTTACCTTGTCATTGGTCATTTGCAAAATTATTTTGTGAAAAACATTCTGATTGTACACACAAGTACTCATAGGTTGACGCCAAAAAGTAACTCGAGTTTCTGATTGACAATATCTGTTTTTGGAGACCAGGTCTTTGAACAATTTATTGAATTCCTATGGGTACCAATTTTGCACCGTCATAAGCAGACTTGTTTTTTTTATTCATTTGAAGCAGAATTTGTCCACCATTTTATACATGAAAAAAAGAAAACATTTCTTTTGGCTTTCAGCACGACATTTAGATATATTGGCGACGTATTGTCAATTAACAATGGTTATTTCCATTTTTACATGTATATAGATACGCTATATCCTGGTGAGCTTGAGATAATTGATTCCACAGAGTCTAACAATCTGTTCCATATTTGGATATTTAACTTGAAAGGACGTAAATGGTAATCTAACAACCAAGCTTTATGATAAACGTGATGACTTTAAATTTTCTATCGTCAACCTCCATTACTTACACAGCACTATACGGTATATTACCGTATAGCGGATTATTTTAGCGGGGTGCTAATTTTTGCTTATTTTGGCGTTTTGATAGAAATCTGCTAAATTTTTATCGCTTAAATATTCAGTACTTTTTATGTGTTCATCCGCAAAGAGCTGAAACCCTTTGTCCCTTAAAATAAATCACGGCAAAATTATTTAGCAGGAAAACCTCAAATTTAAGAACCGCCAAGAAAACCCGCTATACCGCTATACCGTACCCTCAACACCTTCATACGGAGTTTATATATTTCAGATGATTCGATACGCAAGGGCATGCTCCACGTATTTACAATTTCTAAAATTAGTAAATTATTGACAAACAAATTGATGAAACGAGAATATCAACAGTCTCGTTTAAAGCTATTATTTCGTAAGTTCTATGGTCGATACAATAACCTTGTCAGCAAATACAATTATCACTGAGTCAAATGCTGACTGACATTTTTCATACTAATTGTTAGTCCATTATTTACACACTGAATTGACGACGGATTTTCCATTATTTCCCGATCATGACAAGGAGCACACGGCGGATGTGACCGGTCGGCCGGGAAAGCTCATTCCTTCATGGCACCAGATCAAAACTCTGATGGTTTGGAGGTCTGTGTTTGCTCTGCTACTATTTTGCATTGTTTTATGAACTTTTGAGCTTGAATATTGTTCGTGATCTCCATTAATTTCATTCAATATTTAACTTTTTAAAAAATCGTACATGAATTTTTAAAAATTTCTTATTGAATTTATGCTTTTCCAAAATCTAAAAGTAATTTTTCTGTAGTGAAATAAAACATATCTGTATAACATTTAAGATTTCAAAATTTTTTAAAAGATCTCTACAAACCTGAGATTTTTTCACATGTTTGTACATAATCATCTAAGATGGGTAAAGGTTTTTATTGCATGGGATATTGTTTCAAAACCTAATTAGTAGATGAGAGAGAGAGAGTTTGCACAAAAATCGACATCAGAAATATTACTTATATATACGTATTCTGCGAATAATCTTACTGGATTAAAATAGGTTCAATTCAGAAATAATAGATTTTAGATTTCATTGCCTGAGGACAATGCCTGTATCTGACGTCACAAATGTACACATCATTGACTATCAAGTATCCCTACTTCCGGATGTGTAAAAAACGGAAGTTCTACGAATGATTTATCGGGACTTAAATAAAAGAAGCTGACAGCAAGCTCTGAAATAAATGGAAATTCACAACTCAGACACACAAATCCACCATTTCTAATTTAAATCCCAATTGCAACAATAATTGAATCGAAAATTCACTCTCAAACGATATTTCTTGTTCAAAACTAATTTTGCTTCAAATAATGCGTGATGATTATAAATCTAATACGGAATTCCCAATTATAGTTAGGTTAACGAAGCTAAAAAAAAAAGTCAAGTCCTTTGAATCCTTAAATCGCATGTATTTGGTCATTTATTACGATACAACGAAGAGAGAGAGAGAGACAGAGAGAGTGTGTGAGGGTGTGTGTGAGTTAGAGAGGGTGTGTGTGTGTGTGTTTGTATTCAGTCCACCTGACGGAAGAAATCATGGATTAATTAAAATACCAATATTATGGAAAATATGTTAAGAATATATGTATATTCAAATTTAAAAAACATTCATGTGTCCCGAATGGTAGTTCTATTCATTTCCGGAACCGTAAAGTAAAATGCACCACTTTAAAAGCCTAATTTATGACAATTAAGACAATTAAGATCATGTTTGTTTTCCTTTTTGTCAAAATAATATATGAATTCATGAAAGATAGAACTCAATGCAAATTCAAAATAAAATTAAAGCTTTAAAGAGGAAATCGAGCAGTAGAATGTTAAATTGATTTTTTGCATGCATCAGCTTTCTATGAAAGTTCATGGGCTTTCGTAATTTTTCAGTAGAGAATTTACGCCTTTCGAATTCATTAAATATTGGTCTACAAATTCAAGGTGGATGATATTTTCGATTCGCTAATTTATATTGAAAAGCTAAAATGAAAGTAAACTTTTACCTAACAAACTATTTAAAATTTTACAAAATAAATCAGTGAATGATATGAATAAGTGAAGTGAAGTAAAGGTGAAGAATAGTTATCTACCTAAAATATTCACAGACAATACAATTCAATGAATATAACACATACATGTACCCCAAGAAACTCGAGAGGTGGGATGAGGTGCCGAGGAGGAGTAAGCATCTCCCGTTCATTAGAGACACCCGCCCGAAAGAAATTTATCAAAAGCAAGGTTGTTTATGTCAAATACATGAGATAATATTCCCGCCTTCTATGGATACAATCAACCAATGATACTCGTCTATTTGTTGGATGAACAATTTCGTCTAAAGATGCGAGGAACCAATGGATTTATCAAATGATTTTATATTATTAAACTCTGCAATGCAGTTGAAGCCTTTGAAAGTCGAATTATTTTTTGTTGACCCATTATCTAACAAAAAGAATGGCTCGTACATTTTGAATAAAGTTCAATATCACGTGATTTTATGTCTATTTGTGTTCATATGATTGAGATTGATATGAGGGCATTATTTTATGCTTTTAATCATAACAATATAAAAATCCATCAGCTCAAAGAAGAAATAAGTTGACAAGGCTTTTCTTCAAAATGATAAATGATTCAGTTCTGACAGTAGTTACAATATAATTGGAATTGCATTTTTCATTTGGATCTTTATGGCAACAAAAGAAATATTATCCTAACTGGCCTTGAACATATATCCTCCTTGTTTTGTTATTGGAGAATGACTATATGTGAATACTGGTAATTGTATGAGGCAGCACATGATTAATGTACAGATCTAGTTTTACTTAAATGATCAACCTCTGTCTATAGGGACCACCTCGTGTCTGCCTTCGTCTGGAAGCTCAGTGTCAGAAAACGTGTAAAACGACCCGAAATTCCCTTGATATCCAAGTATCCAAGTCTTCAGATGTATAAGAATTCAGTCCTTGTCTTTGTAGGGGATTTGTGATCTCCTTTATCTTGTAGCCTACATGTCAAAAAATTAAATCGAATTTGAAAATTCGAAAAAGTGATCCAAAATAAAAATTCATTCTAATTTAGCCATTTTTAGACAATAAAGTATCCACAAAAATGTTCATTTTCAAATCCAAACTTAAAATGTTTGACTTTACGAGGGTTGTTCGAAAAGTTCGTGGACAACAGTCATATTTTTTTTTATTTGATGTCATATGTTATTCAAATTTGGTAGAAATATTTTAACAATAAATCCAAATGATTTGTATTAATTTTTTTTCAAAATATTACGATTAATCCACAAGTTTACCCAGATTTTATAAATGCAAAAATCGGGTCGCGGAGCAGGTCAAAATTTAGTAAGTTACAGACAATACACTAAATATTGTCTGTCGTCATTTTCTCTGTAAAATGGAGCAAAAACGAAAAACAACCTAGAAATTAAAATTAAGAGTTGTTTCATCAATTCGTATACCAAATTATGGCTTTATATTTTGCCTTGTTTAAAAGAAATCAACATACATCTTATTGAAAACGAAAAAATGACGTTTAAGATGAAATTTGAAATTTTGTGTTTTACACCGAAAAAATCCTGAATTAACTCTACGAATGTTAGAGGAATCAAGAAAATATGTCACAAGCGAGTTGTGCATGTGTGTACAAATAGTACATGCAATATTTGACTCTGTATCGGATGAGGACAATCCATGAAGAAACGGTTTAACTGTAAAAATCTAACCAAAAATTCTAAAAATTTGGAACGTCAAAGAAAGACATAGGCACTTCAGAGTTGCTTATCCTGTGAAAGCAGAGTTAAGTAATAAAAGAAATTAGAACCTTAACAAAGTAAATCATCCAACGACAGCAATTCTTAAAAAATAAATGTAAAGTATTAGAAAAAGGATTTAATGAGTGGGCATTGGATTATACTGTATGAAATGTATAGTATTTTTAGAAATTCCGTTATGTTTTGAACTTTGTCGTTAAGAAATAATGATTCTAAAATTAAATTGATTTCTGTTAGAATGGAATGAAACTTTACATATCAACAAAACAAATATTTTTACATATTATATCGTGCTTATTCAAAATTTCTAGTGAGTATTATAACGAAGATTGACATCGTCCACGAACTTTTCGAACAACCCTCGTATATTAACATTATGTGAGGCATGATGATTTTTGCGTTCTATCTCTCAGAAGAATCAATTTTGAATGTACATTGAAGACCTTACAGCCTAATTGGTGGCATATTTCCCTGTACACAATTAAGAGTAGCATCTTTGTTCAATGCATGTATTTTATGAAAAGTTTATGAGACACCTAATTATTGTTTGTACAGGTCCTTGTAGTAACTTTTTAATGATTAGTTTCGAAGGGAAGTATAGAATAGTAAGAAATCGATTAAGGAAGAAGTGAAAAAGCTTACAATAGCAAGATTAGAACTTGACTTGATTGGCACTTCTGAAAGCTGATTTTTATTCATTAGTGAAGAATTCTTGCCGTTAACTGATTTTTATCCGGTAACATTTTATGTACAGACCACCAGGGATTATATGATTAAATAAATCTATCAAAAAGTTGACTTTACATAAATGTATGGACTCCACATTTTCTTCCTTTAGAGAAAAGTTGATTTATTTACATAATTATAACATACGTAACTGGCATTTCCTTTATTTTTTCAACTGATTTAGAAGGCTGTTATATAATGATAACGAACAGTTATCATGCTCACAAGTCAAAAATACTATGCAGAAAGAAAGCAAACAGAGGCCTCTGAGAAAAAATTAATTAAAGGTGGGATCAGGTTCCATGGAAGAGTAAGCATTCCCTTTTGACCTATCACAACCGCTGTGAAATTTTTCTCCATCGGGAAGACGGAGAAGTCCTCTCAGCAACATGTTAATCAGTAGTAAGCTGCGGGTTAAAAACTTGGAAGGTAAATAAACATATGTAATAGATATAAGAAAAAACTTGGATGCATATGGGTTTTTTTAATATTCCAATTTTTTTTTATATCTATTACATATGTTTATTTATCTTATATGGTAAAATAAAAGTGGTAGTATTTTCATCGAACACGGTACGGACCTCCACCTTTCTCCTTTGCTGGTCGTGATAACTTTTATTTTCGATTGCACATTCTTCCGGTTCAATTTTCAGTTCGGTTGCAGCTTCTGCAAATCTAATTATTG
Organism: Saccostrea cuccullata; assembly: GCF_032062105.1. Lineage (NCBI taxonomy): Eukaryota > Metazoa > Mollusca > Bivalvia > Ostreida > Ostreidae > Saccostrea > Saccostrea cuccullata. Next base: position 38,604 of record NW_026920520.1, on the reverse strand, counting down.
TTGTTTGCGATAAATTGATGTTTGAATGCCTCTTTCCTTAAAAAAATCTCGGAGCTGGGGAACAGATTTAAGACGAATCAGTTCCGCCGCCATTTTGTCCAAATTGAGCCTAGATTTTTGTCTCGTGGTGATGAAAGTCACATGACACATTTACTTTGTGCAGACATCCCGGAAACGAGGTATTAAGATAACTTAATATGTAGGTATAAGGTAAGTTCACAATAAAGAGTTCTCAGGTGGACCAAATCTTAAATTGTGTGGTAGAGATGTCATCCTTCTCTTACATTTATAAATATACAAAACTTTTGCCATCAATAACTTAAATTCTTCAGTAAAATCTAAATATGACACAAATTTGAAAGACATTGTGATATCTTTTGTTCCGAATTCAATTTATGAATGAAAATAATGTTGTTCATTGACAGAACGTTATTTATCTAAATGTAACATTGAAGGCCTACTTTATTTTTTATGTAGAATCTATAGATAAGTTCTTTAACATATTAGTGCAAACACAGGTCTGGTAATAAAAAGGGAGCATAGTTGTGTATAACCTGTTAGGTTTCCAAGACCGACTCAACGCCAATATTTGGATAAAGTAGTACACGTACCTGTAAAATAACTAGATGCACATATTTCTACATTAGAAGGATTTCAAACAAGATGTGTTTGTTAAACACTGATGCCCCCGTATGGCAGCTTATGGTGAGGGTTGAATTCTTTCAAATGCATGTCAAACTCCAAAGGTCAAGGTCAAAACTCAAAAGTTTTGGTATTCTGTGGAAGGTCTTGTTACAAGGAATACACTTCTGAAATATGAAAGCCCTAGTTCTAACTGTTCAAAAGTTATGACCAAGGTTAATGTTTTTTTAAAAATTGTACAAACTCTTAAATCAAGGCCAAAAGGTCATAAATATATATACCAGCTGAAAGGTCTTGTCACAATAGATACACATATGAAGTATGAAAGTCCTAGCTCCAACTGTTAAAAAGTTATGACCTATTTTAAAGTGTGGTATAATTTTTAAAAGTAGGTTAAACTCCAAGGTCAAGATCAAAAGGTCAAATTTGGTGGTACCTAAAGAAAGGGTTTGTCACAAAGAATATATCTGTGAAATATGAAAGCCATAGCCTCACCCAATCAATAGTTAAGGGGTAAGTTAAAAAAACAATCAAACAGACAGGACAAAAATATACCACCAGATCTTTCGATCCGGGGGCCTAATAACTGATATTTAACATCATTTGTCCGTGGACAGGTGACACTTTCCATATTCCCTAGTGCCAATCGGGGACAGGTCGACGATTCACAGTTGACACTTTCCATACGTTCTATTATCAAAGTACTCAGAAGTACAGAGAGCCGGGCTCATTTACAGAGTAGAATGGATTTCTTATGAATCACGTTTATATTCTGATCTATCAATATAAATGTTAAGACATTGACAGTGAGTTTTTCAATAATACCACGGATTTTGTCACACTTGGTACCGCAGCTGAATGTAAACAAACAGGCCAGTCTGTGCCATGTGTAGAGAACTACGGTAACACTGATTATCAAAAATCCTTACGCTAATGAACTATGTTCTTTGACTTATGAAGTTTTCAAAGTCATTACTACTAATACTTATTTTATGTAGATAAAACTTCGTTTTATTTTTATTGCTTTATTTAGCGTTTGTATTATCTCAAAAGCGGTTGAGAGTAAGAACTATTTTTTGCAAACTTTAAAATGGTGACTTCCTATTGTAGCGTTGCTCTTTGAAATCTATTGTAGCGTCAAATATATTTTAGAGGCTAGGTGAAAAGAGTAAATCTCTTAATTGTCAACTGTCTACTGTTAACAGAAGATTACAATGAAAACTGTCAACTATCAACGATTGACAGTAGAATTGTCAACTATCATGCGAAGTTTACATTAGGATAGAAAGAAGCTGTCAACTGTAAACCTTTTAATATGGTTGACAGTCATATGGTCAACATTGGAGGACAAGTGGTTAACAAATGACTACCAAGTTATATTAGCAAGCTTCCGCATAGGAACCACATACCCTTATATTGAAGTTGACCCTCAAGACCTTCTTCTCAAAGATCTCAAAGAGATATTGTCAATTATAAACTCGAAGCATAGTTTTTCACTGTGCTTCTGTGTGGATTCATACTGATTGCAAACAAAGTAAGACTGAAGATCACCAATCACAATATACAATGTATGAATATATCCGAATTTCAATTATACCTAAATAAAGGAAGAATGTCTCTATTATGTCAAATATCTTGGTTGTATTAATTGTTCAAAATCTTAACATTTAAAATGGTAAAATGTTAGCGTTTTGTTTGAAAAAAAAAAACAAAGATGATCGTATACTTAATCAATCGTGAAATATCGCTCTAGATGGCAAAAATTTTGTAATTATTAACTGAGGAAAATATTTTACTTTAACTGAATAGAGGATTTATTGTCAAACTATTAGCGAAGTTTTTTGGACTTTGATGGGAAAATGGGAAATTACATCAAATAATTGATCATTGTTGGCAATATTCACCTTTGACCTAGATAAAGCTAAACTGTGACAGCCGACGTCCTTTAGGATATTCCGTTTTTTTTTATGTTAATATCATTTGATTGCGTCTGGTTAACACCTGTTACCCAATGTATGTAAAACTATAGATATGTAGATGAAGTCATAACAATACCAATGTCAGGCAAGGTCTCTTTAAAAGAGTATAAAAAATATGCATATATAATTCTTTGCACTTCAAAAATTAACTTTGCAAAATGGTGAAATCAACAATTGATTCGATTCCAATGCAAACAAAGATAAAAAACGATCTTAACACTTTGTGTGCTTTTCGTATATAAGAAAACCACACAAATTGTCAAAGACTTATAGATTTGCGAAAATCTTTTCTTTTTAATTTGATGTACGAGGGCCGTTCAAAAATTACGCGGACTGTGCTATTATTTACTCTTACAGACGTCATATAGTTATGAAATTTCACAGAAATATGTATCTTAAAGATTACAATAAATTTTGGGCAAAATTTCTGTATTTTAAAAAAATTCTACTAAAATTATCGGTATGATGATATCGCTGATGGAGAGTTACGGAGCACGACAAAAAATTTAAAGCAAAAGCATGCGGAATCCAAAATTTAGCTCATTTATTTTCTGTAATTCGGGATATTTTTCGACAAGTTTCTCAAATGTATCTTTAAATTGTTCTATTATCATGTATTTAGATTTCTGACGTGATATTTGAAGTATTAACAGAAATATTTTTCTCTGATGCGATTCCCGTGAAAACGACTGTGAAAATGATGTCTCCTGAGATTGACGGCGCACCACACTTTTGTTAAATCCAAACAAGTTGCTGTCCCTTAAAAAAGGACTGCAATACGTGGACCATATGCATGTGTTTCCAACCGAAATTCAATTAGAGAAAATTTCTTGGTTTAGTGAATATTCAAGTAGGTTCTTTTACACTCCACAATGACCTGCCTACTTTGACTGATAGTACATTCATAGCAAAATTGTTAAATTTTATCCCCGGATAGCCTATATAATTTTCTAATTTAAAAAAATCGGGCTATTTTGACACATGTAACCCATATCGGCGGGGACATGATATCTGTTCTGGACTTATACGATGGAATACATCTGTCAGAAAATAGATCGGATTGTACACCTGTAGCATAACTCTGTAGTAAGCGATTTTTAAATTTTACCCCCCCCCCCCACACACACACACACATGGAAAACTGTTTCTACAGGCATGTATCAAGCTATATTTGGATTGTTGTATATTAATTTTATTTTGTGAGTCTTGATGCACAAAATTTATGCCGATTTTAAAAGCTAGAACATGTCGTTGAATGAAGTTTTCAATTCAAGTTATTAAGTTATCTAATCAGTAGTACATACTGCAAGATCTTCCCACTTCTTAAAGTGCTTGTGCCATAGAATGATTAATCAATGTTCAATTTGAAAATAAAAGTATAAATGTATGGGAAATTCGGATCCGCAAATAAATATATAAATACGATAAATTGTGCAAATTGAAAAGCCAGATTTTTCAATGAAATTGCATATTCTAATTCGATTAGGGCGAATTGTTCTTCGAGCAAGTTGTCTTAGAAGCAAACTCTCTAGCATTCCCGCGCATGCATATCCCGAAGTTTGTCCAGTGCATCCTGTTTAACCTCGCTTATTATGCATATTTGCGTGGACCCTGATATATTTACTGCGTGGACCTCAGGGTCCACGCAAATATGCATAATAAAACATGTAGCAAACTAGGGTATTCGTGACATTCGTCCACAAATAGCAAACTGAAATTTTAGACCGTTAGACCTCTGTAAAAATGCTAACGGGAGAACGGGAAGAAGATTTTCGACGAAAACTTGATCCGAACTGTAAAGATCGGGGTTGAGAGTCACGAATATCACACTTTATCTCATAAATACCTGCAGTTTTTGGTTTTAAAACAAAAAAGAATATTTTTACTCGTTTATTAGATTTTAAGCTAGACAAGAAATGGTGTTTGGATGTTGAATAGATAAGGTAACTCAAACTGTACAGGTACTCAAGGGAAAATGTTGAGAAAATGAGAGATCAATCACATATTTTTTTATAATGCCTGTGACGTCGAAGATTTTGCTGCTCCGTGACTAAATGATATGTCCTGAAAAATCACTCAAAATTGATACCAATTTACGACATTTTGATATGAAATTTTGAAGACCATATATTAAGTAAAGATTCTTTTATATTATGTGTGACATTTAGCCCGATTATGTCGTCAAATATTTTTTTCTGTGCAATAAGTCCGCGTAATTTTTGAACGGCCCTCGTACTTGTTGGCAATTTCTCGTTTATTTGTTTCAGTCTTCGACACACTATTTTAGAGATATCTATTGATTAGTCTTCTGATTAGCTATATTAAAATTGATAAAGAAGCTTTAAGCAATAAACTAGGGCACAAGTTAGAACAAAGTGCTTCTCGATACACGAAGATCACTATCAGGATGTAAAAATTAATTTACTTTTGACAGACAGACGGACAGTGGAAATTTAAGGACACCTTAGTTCCATTCAGTTTCACCGTACGGAAATAATGAAAGCTTTTAAGATTAAAGCAAAATTGAATATCTTGACATCTGAAAAGTGAATCAACAAAACAGACTTGACATTTCTATGAAACTTCAGCTTGTCAAAACAGATGATTGAAAACTAATTATCAATTTTTTCGACATGTACATGTACTCTTGAAATCATGTGGGGTGTTTTTGATACTTGCTTGAAAACGTTTAGTCTGTTGTGAAATAGCAGTGCAGGGAGAAAAGTGATTTCCATGAATAATTTACACAGTTGTTGCAAGTAATTTAAACATGCTACGCTTTTGAAATAAAAAGAAACTAACGCTGTTAAGCAGCGAGTTCAATAGAAATCTATACAAAGGAACCAGACTTATAATCTTGCTTATAAGATATCTTTTATTAATGATGGCGCTATTTTAAGCAAATGATCAGCTCAAAATGGACATATTCGTTGGAAAAGAACATAACATTGAAATTACGATTCAAATGCAACATCAGACTTTTTAAATAAATGTTTACCCCCCCCCCCCCCCAATCGTATGAAAAAAGTACTTTAACAGTATTTGTATAAAATGAAATTCATCATGACATTATAGAATGACACCGAGAGCGATACCATTAACAACACAATTAACATTTAATTAATCTTACATAAATGCATAAGTATTATAATATAATAACTATATCTGCATACAATATTGCTATTAATTATCTCTACTCTCGGTTTGATGAATTCCAAAGGGACCTTCAACAATCTTACTTAAAAAGGACATGGAAGTTTAAGTCATCAATCAATTTATAGATCAGTTGATCAATCAATTCATCCATTATTCAATCAATCAATCAATCACCCAGTTGTACAATATGTTGTAGAATTGTCCCTGTCCACGTGCTTATGTTGATCGGGATGATTGGTCTCCCCTTCACCACGCTATTAGTTCCCGCCTGTACCGAGTTTGGAGAACTCTTGGTAAATCTAATGTTGATGGGATGGTGTATGGGTTGTATAGACTGTGTTGCTAACCTCAGAATGATTTTGAGATTTGGAACAAATGTCTCTCCATTTCTGCAGGTAGGACTTACATATTTCTTTGCTTTTTTCAGTTAACTATCTCATTCAGAGCTTAGAAGATATCTTGCAAAGAAGAAAATAATTTTTTGATATGGTATGATGAGAAAACCGAAGTTTCTTGTTTTAATGCAAATGTATTATCAGGCAATGCACTTCTGTTATGGTCTCGGAGCATTCATTAGTCCCATGATAGCTGCACCTTTTACCCTTGATGTTGATTGCTCTCAGCCATCTCATGATAAATTAACAAAAGACTTTGAAACAACATCGAATGTAAGCCAACCAGTAGTATCAACGCAACCGTCAGTGTCACGTGCTCAACATCTTAGCCATTCAGAAAGAGCTTTCTTCATCCTGGCTAGTATCCAAGTAAGAACGACAATTTAGATATAGTAAAAAAAATATTTTAAATAAAACCAAAAGACTTTATTGGCAGCTTCTTTAGGCTGCATTGGTAATCGATTACATAACTTTTCAGTTTTAATGATATTTTAGTATTCCAAATGATGGGTACACCAATTTCACTAAATCGATACACGTATGGATTGAATGTATTCATGTAAATTGTATTATACAAAAGCGTGCTTAGCATTACCAGGCGTTGATGCATTATGTTTTTCATTAGCATTAACATACAATCTGTTGATCTATTAATGGTTTAATATTTCTTTCATCTAACTAGGCGTTTTTGACAGTTTTTCTTTACAGCTGTTGTAATAGTGGTGATTATTTTGGAGAAGAAGCATATTATATCATCCGGAGCCGCGGTGTCTCAATCAGTCAGCATGGCGTCCGTTCGTTCTGATTCATCAGATCAAAGTAAGGAAGGTTGAAAAAACATAGTAGACAAACGACAAACACAATTAAGTAGTTTAAGCTTGATTTATCTAAAAAAAAAAGTTACCCAAAACATTTAAAACAAATATGAGAGAAAGCACGTATTACAAATGTGTGTTTCATCTTCAATTCTATTGAAATAGGGTGGACATAACGAACATTGAATATAAAATATTGAAAGTATAAATTGAAACAATTGAAACAAAATGTATTCAAACACAGATTAAGGACATCGACCGCCTAAGTTAGAAAAGAGGTAAATGCATGCAATGAATGAACACGAACAATACACTGCTTACATGTACAAGAAGAACATGAATCTGCAATAGAACTATACATGTTTCGGAACACACTTAAATTGTTCAGCTGAAGTCACCTACTTAATAAGACTAATGAGGCTATAAAACTATGAACAATTATTAAATTTAAAGTATACATAAGAAGATATTAATGGAATCCTTTTCTGGAGTATAAGATCTCAGAATATCTTTATATGGTCTTATACACTTTTGAATAGTGTTTCCTGTTTGTATTTTTAAGCCTACACGTGTATGCCAAAGTGTAAAATAAAAACAAAATGTTACTAAAGGCAGAGAGTCTTAAATTGTTTATAAAATGGTACATGTTTCTGACACGTTGGTTATTTCTATAACTTTATTTTTGGTATACTTTATTAGATATGAGGGATATAAGTGGACAAACCTACTGCTTCTGCTGTGGAACAAGAGAAATCGTGATAATTATTCTAATTACTTCAGTATCCCTGTTCTTCTACGACGGATTGCAGGTGTGTAACAATCTATTTTGATGAATATAACATTCAAATATCAAAGATCTTATTCCTAATAATCATGATCAATTATTGTAAATTTTATCTCTGATAAAACTTAAACTTTCAAGCAAATCACCTGACAATATGAAATATTAGGTAATAGGTTTGCAAAGGGAAAAAATAATTATTCGAAAAAAAAAATCAGCTGTTTTACACTGTTAAAAACTTAACTATTCTATACATTGTTTCTACACTATATTTTTATTTGATAAAAATGTTTTAATGTTTTCACAGTCCTCCTATGCTGACTATATATATTCATTTGCCGTAAAAAATGTGAAAGGGTTGCAAAAAGGAGAGGGAGCGTACCTGAACGCTTGTTTCTGGGTAAGTGTGTGTGTATATTTGAAGACATTTATTTCCTGACCATCCAATTGCAAATAACTACATGGATGTGTCTGCCAAAGTAATGTTCGGTTAGATATTCCGACACTACAATTTTCTACTTTAAACATTATGAAAAGAAAAGAAAAATGATATAATTATTTGGACATCATTTTGTAAAATTGATTTGTCTTTTTCCTCCGAGTACCTATTTGAGTTATTAACCTTTCCACGCCAAAATGGTCCGTGTAACACTTAACAATTAAAATTTTTAAGATGATTAAGAGTTTTAGAATGTTAATATAATTGTTTAAATTTCTAAATTTCAACAACGCATACTGATTAGGTATGATTGAAATTCAATATTTTAGTTAAAAAAATCTTACTTTCCAAATTTCAAAACAGGTTTTATCATTTGAATGTTTTACATTTTTACACACTTTGAATTTCCAAAAAACGATTTTTGTTTTTTAAACATTTGAGTTTTTAATCTACGGTTTGTTCAGAAAGTTTACGCTTAACTATCCAAATTTCAGTAACATATTTTGTCTTATGATTACTTAAAATTTCCTTCAAACTTCTATTTTTCAACTTTCAAACGTTTTATATTTTTAGAAATTTAGAACTTTCAAACACTCAAATTCTAAATATTCTTAAACACTTTTTACATTTTGGGTTTTAGTCTTTTACTTCAAATATTTAAAATACCAAATTCCAAACCTGTTTGAATTTCGAAACCATTTCAAAAAGTCTTTTGGTCAAGCAAAAGATCTTTTACACAGTTAAAATATTGAACTGATATTCAAAATTCAAATCGGGTTTGAAAATTTGATATTTTGGATATTTCTATTTTAAGTAAAATTAAAAAAAACTCAAGGTGTTTTGGTTACTTGAAATTTATATGTTTGAATCAAAATACAAAATTTCAAAAAACTCCAACCATTTTGAAGCTCGAAGTAAATTTTAAATAATTGAAAGACGAAAAATGATACTGAATTTTGGATAGTTAAGCGTAAACTTCGTGATCAAATGGTAGATTAAAAACTCAAAAGTTTAAAATACGAAAATCGTTTTCGGAGATTTGAATTTTAAATAGTTAAGGCAAACATCTAGAAAATTAAAATTGTAAACCTGCTTGGAAATTTGATAATTTAGATTTTTGATCTAAATTATTAAATTTCAATATACCAAATTAGTTTGAGTTTTTGCAATTCAGAAATTTGAACTATAATATTAACACTTAAAACTCTTAATCATTTTTAGAAAGAATTGTTACTTAAAGTCTTACACGGACCCAAAATGGGTCCGGATCTGGCGTCTGTTAACCATACCAATAAACTGTTGTGAAGGCGCTCAATTTACTATAAAAATTCATTATTTATATGACAATAAAATTTCGATCGACAGAAACGTTGATTAATTAAGAAGGATATTGAGGTAACGAACAGTATTCAATCTCAAAGGTCAAAAAACAACACAAAATAAGAGCAGAGCAAACACAGACCTCCTAAACATCGGAGGTGGGATCAGGTGCCATGGAGGCAAACTAAAACCAAAGCAAACTAAATATCAATATCAACAATATCTTGATTTTGGATATTGTTGTCAATAAAATAACTGTACCTGTCCATGTCGACAGAATTAATTATAAAGCGCATTTTTGAATTTGTTAGCATGACCAGGTGCTATTATACGACTGAAGACGTCAGAAAATAAAAATTCTATGCTTAAATATTTACTAATATACTTCACAGGGAACCTTTGCCCTGGGCCGACTGATCGCCATTCCATGTGCCACTAGACTGACTGCTACCTTTATGCTCACCTGTAATTTAGTGAGTATTGATTCATGCTGCTTTGGCCCGCCACGTGGTTCTTCCTTCTCTTCTTCTTCTTCTTTTTTTTTTTACTTGCATTTATTATCTTCTCTTAGTCTTTGTTTGAGTTTTGAAACTAAAGTGTAAACATCAATAGTTTTTTTTTTAATTTCCAGAGTTAATATATTCCAGAGAGAATGTACTTAATGACAATGTAAAAAGTAACCAAAATCTAGACACCTTTAAAATAGACTTGATGTATTTTGACAAGATGTGTGCAGCCATGTAATGGGCAAAACAGCCCTAGAAGAGATATAATAAATAATTCGATTTTAAATTGAATTGTACACGGTGCATTATGTCTTAAAAACACATTTTCTCGTTTTGGAATCGATTGATGATAAAACTAGAATACATAGCTGTAGTATAATTAAAAATCGATAAAATTCAATTTGTGGCAAACTGTTATTGTTCCCTTAACTCATACCAAAAAGAAATATTATTCCTGGTCAATTTGTTTTTCTTCAGTTTAATCACTTCAATTATTGTCTCAAAACATAATAAAGGTACATGTAATATTCAGATCGATTATCTGCGTTAAAAGATACCATTCCTTCATTACAACCATTTTAAATTGTACTTTTCTGCTGCTTATATATATTTCCTGCCTATTCCCCTTCATAATGCATACATTTTGATTGTTAATTGATTATTTATGAACATCATCATACTGAAAAAAAAAATACTGTATGTTTTATAATTTTGTCTGCATCACTCAAACAACAGGCAAAGAAATAATACAATACCCCACCTGATGAATTAATTTTGCATTTAATAAACTAAAGCAACGTCAATTTATGGTGAAAATGTAAATTATAGGAATGCATCGATTTCATGTTATTGTGGATAGAAACGATTTTCTATATAGTATGCATATTCAAGCATAGTGACTTTCAAAGATAAAATTCATACTCAAGTTATTAATTTTTCCCATACAAACCATCAGAATATATAGCATTATAAATCATAGTATACAAAGTACATTTGTTCCTCTATATCGCATCATCCTTACAATATCTTTTAATTTTTAGGGTGGATGTATTCTCGCCCTTTTATTCACATTGATATTTCGAGGGAACCATGTGATAGCATATTTCGGCACATGCGTATTTGGACTCTTTCTAAGCAGCATGTCACCAACTATTATGTCACTTACTGAACTATTTATTGACATCAATGGTGAGCCTGAATTAAAGTTTTTATTCAAGTTATAGCTAAATTTCATCCTGTCAATATCTTAAAATAATAACACATAACCGAACGATAATTTCATTCGGAAAAAAAATGAATTTTTTTAGTTTATAGATTATGAATTTCATTTCGAAAAAATTCATGTTAAACGAATTTATCTGGAAAAATATTCATCAATACGCATTTAAGAAAAGTGAAATGCTTTTGATTTGATTATTGTCAGCTCCTATAGCCTCCTGCCTGGTAGTTAGTGCGGCCCTGGGTGAAACACTGTGTCCAGTTATTGTGGGCAACGTAAGTAAACTACTAAATAATAAAGCATTATCTTTTACTACTGAAACAGCAACGAATCTTTTTTTTTTGTTCCAATTTAACATGCTTGCATTTCGTGTCGGGATTTTAGAGTTCTTCTATGTCTTTTAAGTACCCTTAGGTTTCCAGCCATCAAGACGCTTGTCTTGTATGCAGATAATGAGTTTATTTTACATAGACAAGTAACAATATGTCATGCACGGTGTTATTTGCTAATAAAAACAAGAGGCCCAGGGGCCACAGCGCTCACCTGAGCACATTGGGCTTGAATTTACCCCCCCCCCTTCCAGGCGTTCATCATTTGAACAAACTAGAATCTACACTACCTGAGGATGATTCCATATAAATACCCCGGGTATCACTAATCATAGCTTTGAAGTACTTGAAAAGAAGATTTTAAAAGGTTTCCCTATATATCCCTATGTAAAACTTGGGTCGGCCATTTTGGCCCCACCCTATCCCCAGGGCCGGGGGTCATGATTTGAAAAAACTTGAATCTACACTACCTGAGGATGATTCAACATGAGTTTCATCTTTCCTGGCCCAATGGTTCTGGAGAAGAAGATTTTTAAAGATTTTTCCTATATATTCCTATGTAAAACTTGGGTCGGCCATTTTGGCCCCACCCTTGCCCCGGGGGTCATGATTTGAACAAACTTGAATCTACACTACCTAAGGATGATTCCACATGAGTTTCATCTTTCCTGGCCCAGTGGTTCTGGAGTAGAAGATTTTTAAAGATTTTTCCTATATATTCCTTTGTAAAACTTGGGTCGGCCATTTTGGCCCCACCCTTGCCCCGGGGGTCATGATTTGAACAAACTTGAATCTACACTACCTGAGGAAGATTCCACATGAGTTTCATCTTTCCTGGCCCAGTGGTTCTGGAGAAGAAGATTTTTAAAGATTTTTCCTATATATTCCTATGAAAAACTTGGGTCGGCCATTTTGGCCCCACCCTTGCCCCAGGGGTCATGATTTGAACAAATTTGAATCAACACTACCTAAGGATGATTCCACATGAGTTTCATTTTTCTTGTCCTAGTGGTTCTTGAGAAGAAGATTTTTAAAGATTTTTCTTATATATTCCTATGTAAAACTAGGGTCGGCCATTTTGGCCCCATCCTTGCCCCGGGGGTCATGATTTGAATAAACTTGAATCTACACTACCTGAGGAAGATTCCACATGAGTTTCATCTTTCCTGGCCCAGTGGTTCTGGAGAAGAAGATTTTTAAAGATTTTTCTTATATATTCCTATGAAAAACTTGGGTCAGCCATTTTGGCCCCACCCTTGCCCCAGGGGTCATGATTTGAACAAATTTGAATCAACACTACCTGAGGATGATTCCACATGAGTTTCATCTTTCCTGTCCTAGTGGTTCTGGAGAAGAAGATTTTTAAAGATTTTTCCTATATATTCCTATGTAAAACTTGGGTCGGCCATTTTGGCCCCATCCTTGCCGCGGGGGTCATGATTTGAACAAACTTGAATATACACTACCTGAGGATGCTTCCACATGAGTTTCATCTTTCCTGGCCCAGCGGTTCTGGAGAAGAAGATCTTTTTTAAAAATGCCATTAATTTTTAACAAATTCATGATTATCTCCCCTTGGAAAAGGGTGTGGCCCTTCATTTGAACAAACTTGAATCCCCTTTACCCAAGGATACTTTGTGCCAAGTTTGGTTGAAATTGGCCCAGTGGTTCTTGAGAAGAAGATGAAAATGTGAAAAGTTTACAACAACGACAGACAACGGACAAATTTTGATCAGAAAAGCTCACTTGAGCCTTCGGCTCAGGTGAGCTAAAAACTGGCAGCTCCATTTTATTGTATGGATTGCTTTATTGTACTCAACTGCATTCTTAAGTCCCAGAGATTTTTTTCCTTTCAATCAATTTATAAAGAGAAAAATCCGAAAACCATCTTGCATTGTATTAGTTTTTTGCATTGCTTGCAGCTTAACAATTCAACGAAAGCCTGTCAGGAAGCGAAATGAATAAAAAAGTATATTTCTTTATTTGGATCGATCGGTATATAAAAAGATCAATTCTAGGATCAGTTTACTGGTTATTTGGACAAATTGGACAAATTGCCATACATGTTCATTATATGTTTTGATGCATTTTTCTGCCAACAAAATGTGAAATTTATATATATATATTTTTTAATTGAAACCTTGCAATGGCATTTTAAAACATTTTTGTCATGTATGAAACATTTTAAAAACCTAGCCAGATTTTTTTAAAACTACATGTATAATGATTGGGCACCACGAAAAGATACGATTTAACATTTACTAAAACAATCTTTACTGGCATATTTGTATAACTCGAACAATTTTTAGATTTGATAGATTAAGCGATCTCTTCTGCCTTGCCTTCTATCTAAAATAATCTATGATTTAATTATGTGAAAAGTAATAACATTATAATAGCTCTTTTTATAAGGTGATGGTAAGGTACAATGGTTTTTACATGATTAACAGTGTCATACGAAATAATTTTGTTAACAGCTGTTTGTAGCCACTGGTCCGCCAAGTTTCCTTGTATTCTGTTTTGTGATTGCTGTTCTATCAGGACTTCTCTTTGGTGCTCTTTTCTTTTTTGGAAGGAATACTCCAAAATATAGAGGTTTGTAATAAATACATGTATTAACAAATGACGTCATTTTATTTTGAGTTTTTTTTTAAAAGATAAAATAAAATATTGTTTAGCCGTCTTACTTAATCTGTGTAAATATTATTTGAAAATAAATCAAACATCATATTGGTTTTGATATTACATTTTAAATATAAAAATAAAAACCAAATAATAATGAGTTCAAGTTTTCTGTGAATTGCATTTTATTTCACTAAATGAGAAATATAATTTTCAGAAAGGTACCATTGAAATAAAAATTAGTACACCTCAGTTAATCTTTGAGAAAGAGATAGTACCTATAAGTTTATGATTATTCTTTTTTCTGATAATATACAGGGTTGAAGCCTGGATCCTTTATCTGGATAACAAAGTTCGGAAATCGCAAGGAAGAAACAAATCCATTTAAACCAATATCAGTCAAATATTATTCTGAAAAGGACGAATATAAAAGGCATTCCCCAGAAGGGGGAACAGAATTTCCAAACAATATCTCTGAAAATGCAAAACAATACTGACAAGAATGATAGTATTCATATTGTATGTAGAATGTCAAATGTATGTATAAGGAATTGTTTTGATGTGTATTTTATTATCTCAAACAATGACGCCACGAAGTTAGAAAGGAGAGGTGAATAGATTGTAATGGAGAACTAAAAAAACTTTTCTTTGTTTGATTTGATGGTTTGAATCTAGAATATTTTTAAGATTGAAATGTTAGAAGTTTATATTTTAAGCATAATTGCTATTTGGAGACACTTTTATGTGTCTCAGAATGTCTGCTATATATATGAGTCAAATAAAAGTCACATAAGATGACTTAGTACTATATATGTCAAAACGTTAAACACATGTCTTAAATAAAAAAAGGCATTACTGTTTCATTTAAACAATATTTTTCGAAAGAACTTGCCGTTCTGTAAATCATGATGTCAAAATGATATTACATTTTTAAGTAATTATATCAAAAACACTTCCTATTTTCTAGAATATTCAAAGAGTAACACAAAATGACAGTCTTTCTTCTTTTGGAAGAAAGAGGAAACAATGCAAGAATAACTCGATTCTGGAACTGGTTAAATCGTACTGCTAAGGTATATCAAATGAAACATAACTCCAAATGATTTTTTCAGAAATTCCCTTCAGACGTCTGTGGCAACGCACTTTGAAAAAATTACGCACTTTGAAAAATTTTTTCAAAGTGCGTTAAATTTTGGGACCAGGTTAACGCACTTTGAAAAAATAATTTTTTTTTCAAAGTGCGTTAATATCGACCATATTAACGCACTTTGAAAAAAAAATTCTTGGCTTAGTCAATATTCCTACAAATCTTAGGTATGATAAATTATCATTTGAACCTGATTTGATACTTTTTGTCCCCAGCTTGAAAAGTGGGAGATATTAATTTGGGTCTATCAGTCCGTCCGTCTAGCTGTCCGTCCATCCGTCTTTCTGTAACGCTTTCGTTTCCACACGATATCTCGCCAACCCTTTGAACATTTGCAATGAAATTTAACATAACAGAATCCCTGTGGCCTTAGGAAGACCCCTTTTGAATTTGGGGTCAAAAGGTCAACATTCAATGTCGTAAAGAACTACGAACGATAGTATTGTTCTTCCGCCTATCTCTTAGTCAATTCTCAAATGTTAACATATTGGAATGATTCTAAAAAAATTTATAGATATTTATATGAATTTTCATAAAACCTTACTTATTTGGGATACTAACTCTATAATTTTGGCAAAACTTGTGTTTTTAAACACCTGGAGTTTAACAGAGAGATATATATGGTATCAAATTAACATCGAAAAGCAGACAGGTACTATAGATTCCTTAATATAAGCAAGGAATTAATTTCTGCGTAATTTCGCGAGAAGTATCACTCGCGAAAAAAATATATTTCTCGCTTTTTATTTTTCTGGTGCTTAAATCTATGTAAAATCTGTTAATAAACCGTTCATTCGCGAATTATAATTCTAGCGATTTGACGTTTGAGAGCCAGTTCACGATAAAAAACACTCGCAAAAAATAAGGAATTTACAGCTAGTAATTAATATTCTGATTTTCCTGAAAATGATCATAAATATTTTAAAAGAACAAAATTTCGATTTACTGAACAGTTATTTATTTAGAATCTCTTTTTTTCAAAAAACACTTAAGGTTACAAGTTATAGTAGATATATCTGGGTGGGAATGATAAAGAGTTGAGCTGATAGACCTTAATTCAGCCAGTCTTTTCTTCGTTTTCCGTTTCTTGGTTTTCTTCAATCCATCAGTTTTTAGAAAAAAACACATCAAAGTAAGGGCACCGCAAAGCGGAGTATTCCTTCCCAAAAAAGATCCCGATACAAATTACGTCAATTCCACACAGAAAAAACTAACATACACATAAAGTAATAACACATATAATCGCATCACTATATCACATCATACGTTGCAAGGGGTTAATACTGTTGTCTATTTCTAAAATATAAGTCTAATTCCTTTTGTTTCATGAAAATTTTTTCAAAGTGCGTTAAATGTTTACATGGTGTAAAATTATGATGTACAGTTTTAACGCACTTTGAAAAAAATTTTCAAAGTGCATTTGGTCCATTTTTGAAAAAATTTTTCAAAGTTTTTTTTTTTTTTTTTCAAAGTGCGTTGTAACAGACGTCCTTAACATCTACGATTGCATGTTTGCAATTATTTTTGAAATGAATTTTGTAATGAATTATTTTTGTCTTTAAAAAATGACAGTGTATATTGTTATGATTTCATATATTTGACTGCGCCCAGCTTAAATTTTTTTAAATTTTTTTTTTACACATTTATGAGTTTTTCATGGAGTTTGATAGAGCAAGGTTAGGAGTTGTCAAATATGAATTTTTATGGTCCTACCTCAACTCTTAGTATGTTTTTTAAAAATTTATTTCAATTATAGGTCAACCGTGAAATCATGACGTCATGTTACTTTTGTGCTACGTCAAATGTTTTCCGAGTGAACGTGACTATGTTTTTTGTAACGTTACTAATACAATGTATATGTATGCATATACAATCATTTTTTATATTTAAGGAGTCACTGTCTAGTTAGTATAGTATGCCAGGGCAGCAACGATAGTGGGAAACATGGGATAATTTGCATAACGGGCTAGTGTTCACTGATATTATTACATGTATCAAGGTTGAAAAAATGTATACCAGTAAATTGTCACGTGTGACAAAATTTGCGTTTTCCTCAATCACTGCACATTTAGAAACTCCAATGTAAGAGTTAAGTAAAGAATTCTTTTTTACTTTCGTGAACATGAAACTTATTTAAACTGAAGATATGATTTTCGACTAGAATGTTGTTCATTGTATTTTCACGCATATGAAAATACACAAACACAGACTTCTTTGCCTGATGCATTCATAAAAGCTGCTAACTGCAAGTATGTGAGATCTACACATAATTGATTCTGAAGTAAAAGTAGGGCGTCTTTCAGTTAGAAACTATGGAAAGCCACAGGGGACCCCCAAGTCATGTTCTATATATTTCATTGAAAAACGATCTTGACCTGGTCATGTTATCAATCCTGACCATGTCAAGATTTAAACATGACCAAGTCATGATTTTTACCATCTTGACCAGGTCAGGATTGATAACATGACCAAGTCAACATTGATAACATGACCATCTTATCCTGACCAAGTCATGATTCAATCTTGACCCCGTCAAGATTAATAACATGACCATCATATCCTGACCAAGTCAGGATTGACAACATGGCCATCCTATCTTGGCCATGTCATGATTCAATCTTGCCCGAGTCAAGATTGATAACATGGCTTAGTCAGGATTGAAAACATGACCAAGTCAAGATTGACAACATTGCCATCCTATCTTGGCCAGGTCATGATTCAATCTTGACCAAGTCAGGATTGATAACATAACATGACCAAGTCAAGATTGATAACATGGCCATCCTATCTTGGCCAGGTCAGGATTGATAACATGGCTCAGTCAAGATTGATTAGATAACATGGCCAAGTCAAGATTGAAAACATGACCATCCAATCTTGGCCGGGTCATGATTCAATGTTGACCGAGCCAGGATTGACAACATTACCATCTATCTTGGTCGGTCATGATTGCATTGCGCCAGGATATATTACTTCCAAACGCAGTCAAGATTTCTTCAAGCGTCAATCCTGGCCAAGTCAGGATGCAATGTCAAGCGTCAATCTTGGCTTGGTCATGATGTGTTTTTCAAACGCAGGCAAGATTTATGGTCATGATTGCATTGCGCCAGGATGTATGACTTCCAAGCGCTGTCAAGATTGCAAATGCAAGCGCTTTCCTAACAACGAAAACCCGCTAAAAATGTGTATTGGATTTGCTCCTCAGCTGACAGTGACAAATAACGTAAGTACAGGTGAATTTTTCCTCGTCAATCTATATGAATATCTTTTGTTGTTCTAATTAATGCAATGTTTCTTTTAAATAAGTGATATGAACAGCATTTCAAATAATCGAAAACATTCTGCAGTTTTCATCGAGGAAATTCGAATTTTTGTATCGGCAAATTAGTAATTCTGTGAAATTATGAATATAAACAAATAATGTTTCGTATGATCCGTTAAGAATCAAGTTGTTTATATTATACTTTCATAAGAATTTACGTATATTCAAGTGCAAATTATAGGACTTTTGGGGTGTAAAAACGGAGGGGTGGGCTTTGTCCTGCTAATCGATATACCGATAGACTGTGCATTATATTTTTACAATATTTCAATATTGATCTTTTATTTACTTTTCTTCTCTTAGTACTAGGTCGCAGTGACTATGTTGTACTGAACAATCAACAAAACTCCAGATCCATGGCGCATTCAATATTTGAAAGTTGGTTATAGATCTACAGGTAGGTATTCTTTCATGTCTTGTAATTAATTCTTTTTTATTATATGTAGATAATTTACATGACTAATTCATCCATATTAAAAATTTATAAATGTAACTATTTATAGTATCTCAGATTGACACATGCTGACTGGAGTCTTTGGCTATGGGACCCATTTTGCAGTAATTAAGAATGTGCAGGAGAAAGTGGTACACTTCATTTCAGTCGCATCTTTCGACAAGCGGAAATCCATGGTCTACCTGGAATAAGTTTATTTGGCATCAAGACAACCTTTCTCCAAGGTCAAAGATCAAAGGCCAGAACTGATGTCAGCTGGAAAGACACCACAATGGGTATTGGATTTGTATTTTAAATTTATATACTCTCTTTTATTAGCTTCAGTGATTTTTTTCATTTTGTAATTTTTAATTTACACACACTCGGTGATGTTAATACATTCAAGGTGTTTTTCCGAGCTTGACAAAGGGTCGAGAAGATGCAATTGACTATTCATTAATAAGTATTTCATATCTTCAACTTGACTATCCACATTCAAAACAATCATTTATAGTGGAAATACAGATCTATATATTTTGTTTTCAATGTCAAGGTCAAAGATCAAAGGCCAGAACTGATGTCAACTGGAAAAATACCACATTGTGTATTGGATTTGCAAGATATATTTAATCAATGCACCACTTTCAAGTTCAAAGGTCAGTAATAAATTGACAACTTGCATTTTTAGTTCACCTGAGTAAACTCAGGTAACCTATTGCTATCCGTTTTCATCCATCAACGTGCGCTGTGCATTAACATTTGAACAGCTTCTTCTTCTCTGCAACCTCTCCACCAAATTTAATCAAATTTGGCACAAAGCATATATGGGTAAAGGGGAACAAAAATTCTGAATTTTATGTTCCCTGCCCCCTGGGGCCTGAGGGGTGGAGCCAAAGCCACTAAAATTAATGCAATCTTCAAAAATATTCTTCTAAACTTCTAGGCATTAAGCACTCAAACTCTTGGCGTGATTGTAATCTGAGCATTGAGTCAGTATACCAAAATTGTAAAAATTCATGGCCCCGGGTCAGGGGTTCTAATGCTAGGGTGGGACTAAATAGATTATATAGTGAAAATGTATTACCGTATAAGTAGAATTTTTAGCGAGGATTTAATTTTGGCATTATTAGCGAGGGTGCCAAGATCGCTAAAATTTAATATCGCTAAAAATAAATTGCTCTTTATTTGTAATAGCTTCTTTAGTGAACTTTTAAAAATCGCTAAAATTAGATCTCGCTAAAAATAAAATACCCATTTTTAAGGACAAATCGCTAAATTTGCGTCTCGCTAAAATTTCCACTTATACGGTATTTCTTTAAAAAATCTTTAAATAACTAACCAAGTACATAGTTATGTTGAATAAGGATGCCTCATCCAAAATTGCAAATCTCATTGCCCCTGGGTCAGGGGTTCTATTGTTTATATAGTGAAATTGCAATTTAAAATCTTCTTCCCTGCACTTGGGCACATGTATTGAATAAACTAACCAAACACAAAGTTATGATGAGCAAGAACGTGTCTTCCAAAAACGTGAATTTCATGGCCCCAAGGGGAATGGTTCTAGTGTTAGTGTGTGGCTCTATTGATTATATATGAGAATACACTTATTCTTAAAACAATTTTCCTTTGCTCCTGATTATTAAGAGTCAAAATCAGCAAGCATCGAGCATTGAATGGAAAGTCAAAATTTTATTTTTTCAAAAGCTTTTGGTATATGAAAGATTTTGTCTTACCTAATGCTAAAACACAATTAAAATTTTTTTCGAACGTATGAAGGGACTGGTATCCAAGGAAATTCATTTCCTTAGCAACGGGTTCATAAATCCTTATGAAAATCAATGATTTTAAGACATTTTTCTACGAATATGTTTTCTGAACGTGATAAGATAAGGTATTTTGGTTACTTTATTTGTTAAAGGATGGAATTACTTTATTCTCCAAAAATAGGAAAAACAAAATTTCTGTAGTGATGTTGTTGCCATGACAACGGGAAAAGAACATTGCGTCAATGCTTATTAATTTTGAAAAAAGTTACATATGTTTATCACTTTATTCACAAAATCTACAACCACTGCTGGAAAAATGAATGGTATGATCTTGTTAGGGGTTATCTATATGTCATATCTATACAATAAAATTTGCAGGCAACTTTAGCAGAAAAAAGTTACAAATGGTTAAAATGTGTGAAAATCTGGCATTTATAAGCTTTTTTGAGGGGTTGGGGGGTAATTTGAATTCATGTTCAGTGTCCATTATATTGGCCATATTGGTTCTGATCAAAGCATACTCATTACTTTACTATTGTTAATAAATAAATGCACATTCAATTTCAAAAGGAATTTTATATTCCTCACAAACGAAACTTGGAAAAATGGGGGGGGGGGGGGTTAGGAATCACCTTGTTCACCGATCCATATGTATGTAAAATTTTGACTTGTCCATAACATTTCAATGAAGTGCCACTGAAAGTTCATACTCGATATTAAGATTGCTTGTGATCGAGAGATGTGTCAAAAACTTGACTCAAGGTCATTTGAACAAGTTCAAGGTCATTGATAGAAGAAAAGTGCAACCTTTGCCCATTCTGTAACATTCTAATGAAAATACTTGGTTTCATCTTGGGAATTATTTTTAAGCTGTAGGTTTGTCATGACCTTGACCAAAATTCATTTGAACATGTTTGCCCTTGACTCAAGGACATAGCTTTTTCAAGGTCACTGCAGTAAAAGTGTACTATATGAGTTTGGCACATTTACATATTTAACTTCGAATGAAGGGAAAGTTTGTGCTCAACACAACGGTTTTACTACCTATGACTTGAGTATTTGTCATAGTCATTTTTGGTATGTATATCTGCACTAGCAAAATTTTAAAAGGTTTCAAATTAGTATTTAGACCTTTTTTGTAATAAAAAAAACATTTAATGCAATAGCAGGAGGGTTGTTATCATTCTATTAGCTTGCTCACAATAATTCTTGTTTATGAAAGAGAGTCACTATGACAGCTCACATAATTATAAAGTAAAACCATGTCAATCAGGCATGTAGCATCAGGTTTAGGTGGGGTAGGGGGGATGACATCCCCCACCCGACTTTTTTCTCAACGTACCCTAATGTTTAACCACACCCCCCTCCCGAGTTTGTCCGTTTGTCCTTCCGTCCGTCCGTCTTTCTGTCTGTCTGGAACGCTTTCGTTTCCACGCGATATCTCGAGAACCCTCTGAGCTTTTGCAATGAAATTTAGCATAGCAACAGTTACTCCCTATGGACTAAAGAAGAATCCTATTGATTTTGTGGTCAAAAAGTCAAAGGTCAAGGTCATAAATAAGCAAATTCTGTCTGTTATAACACTTTCCTTTCCACACAGTATCTCTAGAACCATTTTAGCTATTGCAATGAAATTTTACATGACAACTTCCCGTGGCCTTATGAAGACCCCTATTGATTTTGAGGTCAAAAGGTCAAAGTTAAAGGTCATAAATTTATACATTCTCTCTGTGTGTAACACTATCTTTTCCGGGCGATATTTCAAGAAGATTTTGAGCTTATGCAATGTATTTTATACCAAAACTCCCTAGGACCTCTCTCAAAGTGTCCCGCCCCGTTTGTTTTATTAGTATTTATAGTATTACATGTCGCTATTTTTAGCACAGGGGAATGAGGAGAGTTATTGCGTATAAAACAGGTTCTCGGCAGAATTTATATTCCTATCACATCTACCAGAACTGTTTAATAAAGGTTGAATTAGACATCATGTTTTGTGTAAATTTTTGACGATATCAAACGTGAATATATACATGTATGTGACTTCATATTTGCATATAATGGTCGAAATTGTACAGCAGTTCCGTGGCGCAGTGGTATGTCTCCCGCTTCACATGCGAGAGGTCAAGGGCTCGATTCTCGGACGATCATTTTTTTTTCTTTTCCGAAATTCTTTTTTTTACTAAGTGATAGTATTCAGCATGTGAAATGAAAAAAAATTATGAGGTCTAGCTTGTACAAACTCATAAAATCATCATTACGTTGTGATAAATAATCCACATAAAATGAATCTTCTATACACATAATCAAATCATTATATCAATATTGACATATTTTATTTGCTTCAGTATACATGAATACTTTTAAAAATTCTACAAATTCAATTAGGGGGATCCGACCCCCCCCACCCCCACCCCCCGCCTCGAACTGCGCATGGTTTACTTTTTCAATTCTTTATTCGCTCAAAACCAGATCACTGGTACAAGAGGTACATATATACATATATACAAGCAAAAAATTATTACAGTCAAGGGTCAAGAGATAGACAAGTACATTGAATATAAAGAAACTCGAAAAGAGTGAGAAAAAAAAAATGACTGTAGTCATCTATATATAAAACACACGGAGGAATCAAGAAGGACAGACAGTTTTAAAAATTCTCTTTATAAATAGTGATAATGATTTTTGTATCTCTACATTATTACTACTCATTAGTTCATTGAATTTGAAAGTGTTAGGATTATTACAATATCTGTTTGGGAAAAATATTTTTCTGTCTTTTGAAAAGTACTTACATTCCATAATATAATGATATTCATCACCAACAGTTTTAAAATCACAAATGGTACATATTCTTAAATTTCTGTCAATATTATGCCATCTACCCTTTTCAATTGGCAAATGGTGATTACAAGTTCGGAGTTTTGTAAGTGTAACTCTTAAATCTTTTGGTAAATTCATCAGATAATTTTCTAAACCAAAATCTGTTTTAAAAATTCTATAATTAATACACTTGGATGAACTATAAACAATGCTTCTCCATTCTTGTTCGAATTGACATTTTAGGGTATCTTTAATGATTGACTTAAGCCAATTAAAACTAATAAATGATTGACTTGTCCATACATAGGACAATCCACAAGAATTAAGTACATCTTGTACACATTTTATCCATGGATGTACAAACGACCCATCACAATAACATCTATAAAAATATGAATAAATAACATTTGTAAGCTTACTTTCGTGAGCTGTTAAAATTTTTGCCCAGTACATAACTATTTTTAATTTTATAAATATAGACAGAGGTTATCTACCTGTTTCTCCATACACCATACAATTCGGAGTACTAGATTTAAGATTAAGAATAAATTTCAAAAATTTCAAGTGTACTTTTTCTATTATGTCTAAATTTTCGTATCCCCATACTTCACACGAATAAAGTAAAATTGGGTTGATGACTTTATCAAACAAATCTAACTGACAATTAATTGGTAAATTAAAATATCGAATTTTACGTAAGACTCCATACATTGCTTTTGATGCTTGTTGGGTTAAATGTTTTTTTGCATTGTTAAACTTTCCACTTCTTGACAGGAATAAACCCAGATAACAGAATTCTTTAACATTTTCAATAGCTACACCGTTATATAAAAATTTACGCTTTGTCATTGGACCTTTAGAAAAAATAAGGACTTTTGTTTTGGCTATGTTAAGACGGAGTTTCCATACATCACAGTATTCAGCAAAAACATCAAGTGACTTTTGTAAATCAGAAGCAGATTCAGACATTAAGACCGTATCATCGGCATAAAAAAGTATACACAGTTTTAACATAACAAACATATCATCTTGCGTTTGTTGACTAGGACATGTAAAACCATTAATTTGATTTCTTGTTAAATAATCTTCTAGGTCATTAATGAACAATGAAAATAAAAAGGGTGATAAATTTTCCCCTTGTCTAACACCAACATTACACATAAAAAAGTCTGATAACTGATGACCTATTTGTACTTTTGACTTAATACCATTATACATATTTCTAATAAATCTAAAACATTTTCCATCAATACCACTTTGTAAAATTTTAGTCCACAGACCATGTCTCCAGACCGTATCAAAGGCTTGCTTAAAATCTATAAAGGCACAAAATAATTTCTTTTTATTATTCAGGGCATATTTACTCAAAAAATCAATCACAAATATATTATCATTAGTAGAATAACCTTTTCTAAATCCTGTTTGGGATTCATTGATTAGCTCTACTTCATCAGCAAAAGTATTTAAACGGTCACAAAGTATACTAGTAAAAAGTTTTCCTAAACAACTAAGTAAAGTAATTGGTCTGTAATTTTCAGGATGGCTTCTATCACCTTTACCTTTATAAATAGGCTTAACTAATCCTACTAACCAGTCCTCTGGTATTATGCCACTATCAAAGGTAACGTTGAATAATTCTACATACAGCGGCAGAAAGCTTGAAATAGTCGTTTTCATATACTCATTCAAAACATAATCACCCCCTGGCGTTTTATTGGTTTTTAATTTATTTACTGCATTCTCTATTTCTTCACCTGTGATAGGCTGATTAAGGATACTGTCATTACTTAAGTCTACGTTAAATTCTATGTTATCATCTGTGACAATACTTTCATTTGTTTTCTTTAAAAAATCAAACATAGAATCTATATCAACACTTGTTTTATTTTTCGGGTTTGAGCTATTTAAAATATGCCAATATTCTTTCGGTTTTCCATTTTGTAGTGATTTAAGTTTATCTGAAATTCCATTATTATACTCCTTAATATATTTATCCATGACTCTCATATTCTTTACTCATATTCTTTAGATTCTCCTTTGATTTAGTTGACTTTTCTTTATTATTTAAGCGTTTCGCCAAATGAAAATTTCTTCTGGCTGTGCGGCAGCTATTATTAAACCATGGTTTATTTTTGTTATGTGATTTAAAGGGTGGGTGATTTCTTCGTCTTAAAGTCTTCCCCGCCGAATCTATAAAAATGTTACAAACATCGTTAGTTATTTTATCTATATCATGTTGATTTACAGGTTTCTCTTTTAATTTTTCAATACTTCCCAAAACGTCATTTAATGTGTCCTCACTAATATTATTCTCAAATTCAGTAGCCTTTGAAGGATCCCAGATGAATAGTTTTGATTCTACCTTTTCACATACTTGACTAGATGTTTGAGTATCTTTAGATGTGAGGTTTAAAAGTTCGAAGGTTATTGGACAATGGACATCGGAATATAGATTACAATGATCATGTATGACAAATTCCTTAATTTGCCTTAATAAAAATGCATTACATATTACATAATCAACAGTACTACTATCTTTACAAGTTAACCTACTATTTCCTATTCGACCATTAACAAGAAAAAGGTTGTTATTTTTACATAATTCAATCAATTTGTATCCATAATTATTGCAAATATTATCACTATTCATTCTTTCCAGTGAAACGTTTGAATTCAACAATACATTAACTTCTTCTAAAGATTCTTGTGTTTCTTCGTCCAACATACCATGGTTTACAAAAAAGTCCTCTAAGCATACAAAGTCTTTTAATTTACCTGTCCGTGCATTAAAGTCACCCAATAAACAGATATTTTCTGAATTTTTAGAAAAAAAAATAACAGTTCTCGTTCAATGTCAGTAAAACTATCAACTGATGTGTATCTAGTATTTTCTGGAGGTATATACGTAATTCCAAACAATATATTTGACTGTAAATCTACAACTTCTTTCGATAACTTAAACCAAAATACATATTCACAGTTTGAGGTTATAATAACTAAATTTTCTCTCACTGCAAGGATAATTCCTCCTGATTTAACTTTTGCAATATTGAATCTATTTTTCATTTATACAACGAACCCTGGTATATTTATGACATCAGTGTTATCCGTTTTTGTCTCGGTAAAGCATAAAACATCGTATTTACAAACAAAATTTAAAAATTCAGGATAATTCAGCTTTTTACGTAGTCCACAGACATTTAAAGATAAGAATGTCAATGCCTGTGCCGCCTGGTCCCCCTTGTGTCCCTACAGTCGGTCTGGCGTCGATCCGTAGCGTGGTCTTTTTGTCGACGGCGCGGCCTGTCGATCAGCTGGGGCTCCCGAGTTGATCGCGTTACGGTACGGTGGTCGTCCCTGTTGCATGGGTTGCCGATCAGCAAGGGCTCCCGAGTTGGTCGCGTTACGGTACGTTGGTCGTTCCCG
The DNA here is from genome assembly GCF_032062105.1 of Saccostrea cuccullata. Taxonomy (NCBI): domain Eukaryota; kingdom Metazoa; phylum Mollusca; class Bivalvia; order Ostreida; family Ostreidae; genus Saccostrea; species Saccostrea cuccullata. Next base: position 11,487 of record NW_026920520.1, on the reverse strand, counting down.
TTGCGTTGGCTGTCGATCTGCTGAGGCTCCCGAGTTGATCGCGTTACTGTATGATTGCCGTTCCGGTTGGGTAGTTGTGTCTCTGTTCAGATGATATAGTTCACCGTTAATATAAAGTTGATCTCTCACTAGCTTAACGCGCTTTCTGTCCATTTTTGCCTGCCTCATGATGGGATATAATTTCTTTCTGCGCTCCTCGATTTCTGGAGGGAACTGTTCATTGACCCACACGTTAGAGCCGTTAAGTTTCTGCGGGGCGCGTGTCCTTATTAATTCCCTCTCTTTGAAGTAGGTGAATTTGGCAACGATGTTTCTGGGATATTCGCGATATTCATTCCATTTCCCTACGCGGTGAACTCTTTCAAAGGAAATATCGTAGTGTAGTCGGAACTTCCTCCTGATGAATTCTTGTAACACGGCCTCTGTATCTTCTCCCTCTTCCTCATATATTCCCGTAAACACAAGATTGTCCCTCATGGACCGGGCCTTCAAATCAGTGACACTTTCTTGTAGGTTTGCATTAATTTCTTTTAAATCAGTGAGCTCTTTCTGTATCTTCGAATCAGAGACTTTCTGTAGCTGCGTGCACTTATCGATATCGTTTCTGTTTGCTGTAACCCCACGTTTGTTTGCCTCCGCTGTCTCCCTGACAGTGTCAAAGACATTTCCAAGAGCATTCATATTACAGTCTATTTCTTTTAGGTCATTTCTTACTGTCTTAACGTCACTGTCGAGCATATTCACATGAGATTTCACAGAACTGACCACATTACTAAGTTCATTAAAACTAGCAATTTTCTTTTCAATTTCACTTAACCGAGTTTCAAGGCTGTCATTTTTAGCTTCAATATTTGAAAGTTTTGTATCCATGTGTGTTTGCATATGTGAAAGTTGCATTAACACATCGTGAATTGATTCCAGTGTAATACATGTGCCACCACCACCGTCATTATGTCCTCTACCTGCATCACCGTATATGACTGCATTACTTTCAGATACAATTTTGGCAGTGTCGGCGACAGACATACTGATATCACTTTGCATACACGAAACACAATAAAAGTTACACACGTGTAAACTGACAATGACATATGCAAGGCTATACAACAATGGCAATGGCAATGGCTATGGCTGAACTGAGTAGGTACTCATCGAACTGTTCAACTTTTAATTTCTGCAAACAACCTCTAAATTATACTTAAAACGCACTGTAAACATAGGTCATCTTTTCAGAGTTCTTTAGGTACTTGACTATTGGACTTAGAAAGTTCTTAAATTATTCAAAGATGACAAAATTATGAATACACACCGGAGCCAATGTAAAACACAACCTACCGGTTCGGTGACCCAGAGTACTTTTTCCCTAAGCGGGAGACACACATTCTCTGAATTAGCTTGTTAGATTTACATCAATAAAAAAATGCTAACAGACAAACAAAGAATGTTACTTTTGGATTGAACATTTTTATTTGATCCACTTTCATGAATACACTGTACAATTTATGGATCTATTTTCTGGATTTCTGAGTCTCCGGTAACACTATCCACTCACTTCCAGCATCAATGGTCTGTACCGTAATGATGTATTCTCATAAGGATAATCTGAAAATGTTATAAAATTAAAATGTAATATTATACAGCTTTGCCTTCAGATACTTAATAAGAACCATTTCTAATTGAGCTTGAGCAATGATGATGAATGCAAAGCATGTTTATTGGAATCAATTAAATTCCAAGAGATCTCAATGGTTTAGTTTATCATTTTATTTTAAAAAGTTAACGTTTTTACTAAATGTATTATTTACACGTTTTTCCTGTCTAATTCTATATCAGCTCATCCAATTCTGTTTCTGCTTCTTTCCGAGTTTGGCTTCAAAGTGGCGAATTTCATTCTAAAAACAGAAGTATACAACACAAAGTTGAGACGGTATTAATTTTAGATATTCTTTAAATTTATAAACTTGTAATAAAAAGGTCAATTTGCTCTAGGTTTTGTCAAAACTCTCAATTAATTGTGGTTTTCATTTCTTTCCAATAACACCCCCCCCCCAAGAAAAAATAGAGTATAGAAATTCTTTTCAAAAATTTATGTGCTGTAATTCTAATGATGCTTATTATTTGAACCTAGTTGACTTAAATTAGTTCAGTGTTACCGGTGAAAATGTTAGCTGAATATGAATTTTCTTTCATAAGTAAACACTGGATGACATCAGCAAAAACCTTTTTTTAATTTATTATTTTACTGTGGTATATATAAAATTCGTTACCACTAGTCCACTACATTATATACTTGTCTGTATCACAATACTTCCAAGGTAATCCCCTTTCCTAAACTAAAATATATTAAGTACAGAGTTAACCCCCTGCCCCTTTTTCTTTTTTACGACGCCGTAACAAAAGTCATTCCATTTTACAAATATTTCATAATAGTGTTGATTTTCATAAATTCATAATTTTTTATGTAAAAAGCAGGTATTATCTTAAATGGTAAATAAAGATATCTATCACTATATACAGAATTTTTATTTACCCGACCATCGCTCAAGTTATAATCATTATAGCTGGTGAGTGACTTGGTTACACACATGCTGTGAATACAACAAATCAAAATTAAACTAAATTCAAATTAAACTTTATAATTTGGGATACAGTTATGTAACTGATCATGACCAACTTTTTCACGTTCGGCCCGCAGAAAAAATCTAAGTTGGGGAATTTAATTTCATTTTATCATATTATAGTCTAATATCGGCAATATTATCGGGGAGGGGAAGGAGGGGCATACCCCCTCCTCTTGGTTCCTCAGGCCATGCATAATCTTTTCTTTTTAGTTATAAAATACTAAAGTAATGCTAACATATATAATCAATCAGAATTAAATTGAAATGTGCAAAAAAAAAAACACTTGCCAAGTGTTACATATTTTCCTGCATGGTTAATTTTTGTTATACACTCTTCAAAAACTGTTGTAATGGTAAATTGTAAAAAAAAATTCAGTCACTAACCGTAATTAAGACTCATGAAAACACCAAAACTGAGGCTCAAACTGCTCCAAGTTTGTAATTTTCTTCTAGTCTTCTGTACACTGTTATTGAAAACAATGTGCAGAAGGATAAAACGTACGCTGAACTAGGACCTTAGGTCCCCTACTCAGTTCACGTCTATCTGGCCTGTTTACTCCGCTACAAAATGTAGTGCGTTGCATACGTAAAGTGAAAATAGAATAAATCGTAATACTGCGAAGCCTTTTCAGTGTAAAAAAAACAACAGAAAATTTATTTTTGTCAAGGGAGTAACCATTTGATGGGTATTAGAAAACAAAGAGGGGGAGGGGGGTTGTTGAGCAACATTAACTGCAATATCATAAGATATATGATTTTCACCAGTCCTTTAACATAATGGAATAATTATTTGTTAATGAATTATTTAATGTCTCCTTTGTCTTCCTTATAAGGCCATGCTTCAATAGGCGACCTCATCAGTAGGGGGACCAGAGGACAACTTATATTGAACTTTACATTAGAAGGGGGAACAAAAGTTATCTTATATTCTAAATCAGTAGGGGGACCAGTGGGCATCTTATTTGTACATCACCTTATATTGTACATCAATAGGGGGACCAGAGGACACCTTATATTGTACATCAGTAGGGGGAAAAGAGGTCACCTTATATTGTACATCAATAGGGGGACCACAGGACACCTTATATTGTACATCAGTAGGGGACATCAGTAGGGGGACCAGAGGACACCTTATATCGTATATCAGTAGGGGAACCAGGGGTCACCTTATTTTGAACATCAGCAGGGGGACCAGAGGTCACCTTATATTGTACATCAGGGGACTAGAGCACCTTATATTTTATATCAGTAAGAGGACCAGGGGTAACGTTATTTTGTACATGAATAGGGGGACTAGAGGACACCTTATATTGTACATCAGTAGGGGGACCAGAGGTCACCTTATATTGTACTTCAGTAGGAGGGACCAGAGGTAACCTTATATTGTACATCAGTAGGGGGGCCAGAGCACATTTTATATCGTACATAGGTAGGGGGACCAGGGGTCACCTTATATTGCACATCAGTAGGGGGACCAGAGGACACCTTATATCGTACATCAGTAGGGGGACTAGGGGTCACCTTATATTGAACATCAGCAGGGGTACCAGAGGTCACCTTATATTGTACATCAGTAGGGGGACTAGAGGACACCTTTTATTTTGTATCAGTAAGAGGGCCAGGGGTAACGTTATTTTGTACATGAATCGGGGGACTAGAGAACACCTTATATTGTACATCAGTAGGGGGACCAGAGGACACTTTATATCGTACATAGGTAGGGGGACCAGGGGTCACCTTATATTGCACATCAGTAGGGGGACCAGAGGACACCTTATATCGTACATCAGTAGGGGGACCAGAGGACACCTTATATCGTACATCAGTAGGGGGACCAGGGGTCACCTTATATTGAACATCAGCAGGGGGACCAGAGGTCACCTTATATTATACATCAGTAGGGGGACTAGAGGACACCTTATATTTTATATCAGTAAGAGGACCATGGGTAACGTTATTTTGTACATGAATAGGGGGACCAGAGGTCACCTTATATTGTACATCAGTAGGGGGACCAGGGGTCACCGTATATTGTACATCAGTAGGGGGACCAGAGATCACCTTATATTGTACATATTGTACATCAATAGGGGGACCAAAGGACACCTTTTATTGTACATCAGTAGGGGGACCTGAGGTCACCTTAAATTGAACATCAGTAGGGGACCAGAGGACACCTTATATTGTACTTCAGTAGGAGGGACCAGAGGTAACCTTATTTTGTACATCAGTAGGGGGACCAGAGGACACTTTATATCGTACATCAGTAGGGGGACCAGGGGTCACCTTATATTGAACATTAGCAGGGGGACCAGAGGTCACCTTATATTGTATATCAGTAGGGGGACTAGAGGACACCTTATATTTTATATCAGTAAGAGGACCATGGGTAACGTTATTTTGTACATGAATAGGGGGACCAGAGGACACCTTACATTGTACATCAGTAGGGGGATCAGGGGTCACCTTATATTGTACATCAGTAGGGGGACCAGAGGTCATCTTATATTGTACATATTGTACATCAATAGGGGGACCAAAGGACACCTTTTATTGTACATCAGTAGGGGACATCAGTAGGGGGACCGGATGTCACCTTAAATTGAACATCAGTAGGGGACCAGAGGACACCTTATATTGTACTTCAGTACGAGGGACCAGAGGTAACCTTATATTGTACATCAGTAGGGGGACCAGAGGACACTTTATATCGTACATAGGTAGGGAGACCAATGGTCACCTTATATTTTGTATCAGTAAGAGGACCAGAGGTAACGTTATTTTGTACATGAATAGGGGGACCAGAGGACACCTTATATTGTACATCAGTAGGGAGACCAGAGGACACCTTATATTGTATATCAGTAGGGAGACCAGAGGACACTTTATATCGTACATAGGTAGGGGGACCAGGGGTCACCTTATTTTGCACATCAGTAGGGGGACGAGAGGTAACCTTATATCGAACATCGGTAGGTAGACCAGGGGTCACCTTATATTGTACATCGGCAGGGGGACCAGAGGTCACCTTATATTGTACATTAGTAGGGGGACAGTAACGTTCGTCACTAGGTGGACCAGAGGTTAACTAATATTATACATCAATAGGTTGATCAAAGGTCACTTTGTATTTTATTTCATTATGGAGACTAAAGGTTACCTTTATATTGTACAACAGAAAGGTTTCCAGAGGTCACCTGATACTGTACAAGACCAGACGTCAGATTATATTGTACATCAAAAATTGAAACAGATGTTACCTTATACATCAACAGGGGATAAGAAATCACCCTATGTTGTAGATCATTATGGGGACATAAAGGTCACTTTATATTTTACAAAACAAGGGGGACCAGAGGTCATCTTGTATAGTACATAAATAGGGAGAGCAGTGGCCTCGTACATTTTTAAGGAAACCAGCCATAAATAAAATTTATATGAATGCAGAAATAAGCCATCAACGATTTTAGACCCATGTTAACCAAGAGACATATAAAAAGGAAATAAGGGCGGACCAGAGGTTACAAATAAAATGCATATTAACGGAATACTCGAGGTTCTCTTATAAGAACACGACAAGAGGCTTATGGGTCTTATAGGTCATCTGAACATCATATAAATCTTTAAACAACTGAATTAGGTTCGGGCTTTGAACCAGAGGTCAAGACATTCGCAATTTTGAAAAAAAAAGCATCATTGCTCATCGATCATAACTATACTTAGCATGCTTAGTTTGTCTACTTAATGCCTATATAAAGCGAAGGGAAACAAAATGTGCATTTCAAATAATCAGTAATAATTAGCAATAAATACTAGTGCCAATTGACCACAAAACCCTCATCCTGTGGTCATACATCTCACAATGTTGGAGAAGGCACCCTTGTTCTTAAAAAAAATTTGGTTCATACCAAAGAACAAAATTCAAACCATTGATTCAATTACAGTATTTAATTAAAGCCCCCACCCCTCAATGGTACCCATGAGCAAGGGACCTTGAAATTCATAATTTTGGAAGAGGCTCCCTTGCTTATCATAACTATATGTGGTTAGTTTAATTGTTATCCAGGAGCAGAGAGGAAGATTTTTTAAAGAATTAATGAATTTTAACTTTGCAATTTATATAGCCCCACCGTAACACCAGAACCCCTGACCTTTGGGTCATGAATTTCAAATTTTGGAGAGAATATCCATTCCTCATCCTATCTATGCATGTAGTTAGTTTGTTTAATATCCAGGGACAGAGGGAAAGATTTTCAAAAGAATAAATACATTTCATGATGTAAATTTTTATAGCCCTGTCCTAACCGCAGGGCCCCTGACCCTGGGACAATAAACTTCACAATATTCGTAGAGGAGTCAATGCTTATGATAATTATGTCAACAGTTAGACGGCTTGATGTCAATCAGTAAAGAAGATTTTTAAAGATTTCGTCAATTGTAGTAGTTTCGCCCCAACTTTTTTGGGACCATGATTTAAAAAATCTCTTTACCCATAGATGCATTAAAATTGGTTGGAAATGGTCGAGAGATTGCAAAGAAAAGCTTAAAATGTTCGAATGTAAACGCACAAGAAGCCAAAAAAAACCCCAGATAGCAATAAGTCACAGGAGTTGATACGGGTGACCAAATAAGGAGTTCTTTGGTCTCAATATTTATGTAAAATATTAGGTGTCTTCTGTCTTCTGGTCTCTCTGTTGACTTATACTATAAGATGACCTCTGGTCTTCTTATTGATGTAAAATATAAAGTGTCTTCCGGTTTCTCCATTGTCGTTCAAAATAGTGTGACCATTATTTTTAATGATGTACAATATAAGGTAACCTCTTGTCCCCCTACTGATGTACAAATTACGAGGGCTGTTCAATAAATAATGTCCTGAACTCTATGACATACAATACAGATATATGGCATTAAGCTTGACTTTTTCTCATTATTAAATCTTTAATGAATTTATAGCAGTTTATGTGACCACTTTTCATCACATAAATTCATTGTGAGAAGCTGGAAAACAAGGGTATTCAAGACACTGCATTAAAAATGAATGGTAAAGAATCAGCAAACTAGAGTGAAATTAAACCGTTTATTAAAGTTGCTCTAAAACTTATTAAGAATCCCAAACAAATCCTCACTGAAATACGAGTACATGTATGTAAAATTTACAGCAATCAATGTCTGTTTTATAGACAATTAAGCAGGTGGATTTCAATGATAAAAAAAATTATATAATGGGCATCAAAAATGGATACCGTCCCTGAAAGCAAAAAAATTAAACGACGAATGTACTGTTTGCCAAATTTCAACAAATAATCACTGATGGTGTATGATTGACTATACGACACATAGCAAATTTGATAGCATCATTTCGGGAGTAGTTCACACTGCTTTAAAAAACGTTTGACAATAAAAAAAAAAGCTTAGTACTCAAAAGTCACCCTATGTTTTAAAAATTGAGTGAAAACGACTGCGTGTAAGAATATCTAAACAATTATTAAAAATATCAGTAAATGTAGTTATCCACTTTTGTTTGAATTTCAAACAGATAATGAAACTTGAATCTATTGCTTAAAACCCTCTAAACAAAATTTACAATAAGATGTACTTGACAAAAACAGCAAAGGTCTTAGAAGAGCAGAGAATTGCAATAGCGCAAAGACAAATTTATATGCAGTTTTCTTAAATATTAGTGGTCTTGTTGTTCAAATTCGTATTCGGTGAGGCAGTTTGATTTCTGGAGGAATCCAGAAAGGATTTTTTTTTTGCGAAAAAAATCAAAAGGTTAATGAGAATCAAGAATCCACTACATTAGATTTTTTTCATGGCAGCGTCCTAACCCGCACGCCCTGAAGAGTAAATGAGTCTTGGGGATAAACAGAAAGTTAATGTTCTTTTGCATAAATAAACAATATTCGCCAGATCTTTCTCCTTTTGACTTGTTTCATTTTCCAAAATTAAAAAAAAGCAATCCAAAAGGAAGAAACAAGTCCAGAAAATCAAAGGATTAGCCATAATCCAGTATACAAAGAGTCATACCCAAAAATGAGTTCTAAAAACAATAAGAAATTGGATAAAAATGTTTACGGAGATGTGTTTAATTAAAAGATAATATTAGGTTATATCATTATGAATAAATTATTCAAAAACGTCTTTTGTTTTTTTCCGAGCAGAAAGACATTATTTATTGAGCAGCCCTAATATAAGGTGACCTCTAGTCCCCCTAATGATGTACAATATAAGGTGACCTCTAGTCCCCCTTATTGATGTACAATATAAGGTGACCTCTGGTCTCCCTACTGATAAACAATATAATATAACCCCTGGTCCCCTATTGATTTACAATTTAAGGTGACCTCTAGTCCCCCTACTGATCTACAATATAAGGTGACCTCTAGTCCCCCTTATTGATGTACAATATAAGGTGACCTCTAGTCCCCTACTGATGTACAATATAAGGAGACCTCTGGTCTCCTTATTGATGTTCAATATAAGGTGACCTCTGGTCTCCCCACTGATGAACAATATTATACAACCTCCGGTTCCCCAACTGATTTACAATATAAGGTGACCTCTAGTCCCCCTTATTGATGTACAATATAAAGTGACCTCTGGTCTCCCTACTGATGTATAATATAAGGTGACCTCTAGTCCCCCTTATTGATGTACAATATAAGGTGACCTCTGGTCTCCCTACTGATAAACAATATAATATAACCCCTGGTCCCCTATTGATTTACAATTTAAGGTGACCTCTAGTCCCCCTACTGATCTACAATATAAGGTGACCTCTAGTCCCCCTTATTGATGTACAGTATAAGGTGACCTTTAGTCCCCTTCTGATGTACAATATAAGGTGACCTCTGGTCTCCTTATTGATGTTCAATATAAGGTGACCTCTGGTCTCCCTACTGATGCACAATATAAGGTGACCTCTGGTCCCCCTACTTATGTACAATATAAGGTGACCTCTAGTCCCCCTTATTAATGTTCAGTATAAGGTGACCCCTGGTTCCCCTACTGATGTACAATATAAGGTGACCTCTGGTCCCCCTATTCATGTACAATATAGGTGACCTCTAGTCCCCCTTATTGATGTAAAATATAAGGTGACCTGTAGTCCCCCTACTGATTATATAAGGTAACCTCTGGTCCACTTACTGATGTACAATATAAACTGACCTCTGGTCACCCTACTTATGTACAATATAAGGTGACCCCTTGTCTCATTGATGTACAATATAAGGTTACCTCTGGTCCCCCTACAGATGTACAATATAAGGTGACCTCTAGTCCCCCTAATGATGTACAATATAAGATAACCTCTGGTCCCCCTACTGATGTACAATATAAAAGTGACCTCTAGTCACCCTAATGATGTACAATATAAGATGACCTCTGGTCTTCTTAGTAATGTAAAATGTTAGGTGACCACTGGTCCCTGTGGTGATGTACAATATTAGGTAACCTCTGGTCCCTTTTATGATGTGCAATAAAAGGTTACCTTTGGCCCCTATTAATTCAAAATGTAAGGTGACCTATGATCCCTCTAATTATGTACAACAATAGGGTAAGGTGACCACTGGTCTCCTTACTGATGTATAATATAAGGTTACGCTTCTGCTAATATATATATATATATATTAGAAAGTAGATCTTTATAAAGTTATTAATATGATTATTTTGGAGTAAGACAAAGAAAACTGTCTATCGAGTATCGTATAAAATTCAATTAATAGATAAGGTGACCTGAGGTCTCCGTATTGATATCGATGAATTTACTTTTGTGTCTCTAATGCCTGAAGAGTTCCTAAAACGTTTTATTACTACGCAAAGTGACGAACTATTTGCGGGGGACCCGAGGTCCTAGTTGAGCGTACGTTTTATCCTTCTGCAAACAATGTAAGCAAACTACCGTTTATTCCTCCTATGATAGAGAGCTATTCCAAAGGGAGGTAATTTGAAGCAAAAAAGACAGAAAATTATGGATTTAAATCAGTTATCATATATATATGCTTTAGTTGCCTGCAGATTTTTTTCTTGATTCTTCTAGGACAAATACTGTTAAATATATATTTTAGGTTGATAAGCTTCAATGTGGTTGTAGATTTCTTATAGAGTACTGCAAATTTGCTGTTTTTTAAATCAAAATAAACCTCCAAAAACTAGTTTTATTTATCAAAAGGTGAAGAGAATTTCAATAATCAACAGTTGTTAAAGTAGAGTATTTTTAGATAAATAGAATAATAATTTAAAAAGCTTTTATTAATGACTAGTAATAAAAAATATTTGTTTAAACATAAATTCAAGTGTCATGATAAGGTACAAAACACACTATTTGAAAGGCGCGTGGTTTCCATAGCAACAATGCGAAAAATTATTTTTGGCTTGCTTTTTTCTATTATACCCTTTGTTCTGAAAATTTATAAATGAGTTTTAACCAAATCTGTTTCTATGCCACTTTCCACATTTTTTAACTAAATGCTCGATGCTTGCTGATTTTGACTCTTAAACTAATAAAGTTGTTATAATGAAGAAGGATGCCTCTTCATGGCCCCTGGGTCAGGGTTTCTCGTGTAGGGGGGGGGGGGGGGGCTCTAATGATTATATACGGTACATAAATGTATGAATTCTTTGAAAATCCATTCCTTTGCTCCTGGGTATTATGCCAGTGATCTTAGTACATATTTTAGATGAAGAATGATGCTTCTTCCAAAATAATATATGTCAGAATCCTCGGGTCAGGGGTAATTGGGGAGGGGAGGTGGGGGTACATATTCTGAAAATAAATCAATGCTTTGAAATCTGCTCTTTGGTATTAATCAGCCATGTATCATGATGTATGATGAGTGAAGAAATGTCTTTTTAAAAATTT
>NW_026920519.1:0-17513 GCF_032062105.1 Saccostrea cuccullata | reverse complement strand
TAATATTTGAATTCATATGTATTATACCCCCGATCAGAAGGAGAGGATGTTATACTGTTTTACCCTTGTTTGTCTGTCTGTAATAAAGAACAAGATAGGACTAGTAGTGTCGTATTGCCCCTAAATTTCTTAAAAGAATTTACTTGTAAATAAAAGACAATAGAAACACTTACTTTTTAGCTCACATGAGCTGAAGGCTCAAGTGAGCTTTTCTGATCACATTTTGTCCGTCGTCCGTCCGTCTGTCTGTCCGTCCGTCTGTAAACTTTTCACATTTTCGACTTCTTCTCAAGAACCACTGGGCCAATTTTGACCAAACTTGGTACAAAGCATCCTTGGATGAATGGGAATTTAAATTGTTAAAATGAAGGGACATATCCCCTCGCAAGGGGAGATAATCAAGAAAAGACAAAAATAGGGTTGGGTCATTAAAAAATCTTCTTCTCAAGAACCACTGGGCCAGAAAAGCTGAAATGTGGCAGCATCCTGATATAGTGTAGATTCTAAATTGTTCAAATCATGACCCCCTGGGGAAGGGCGGGGCCACAATGGGGAATCCAAGTTTTACATAGAAATATGTATGAAAAATCTTTGAAAATCTTCTTCTCAAGAACCACTGGGCCAGAAAAGGTGAAACTTATGTGGAAGCATACTGGGGTAGTGTAGAATTCTAAATTGTTCAAATCATGACCCCAAGGGGTTGGGCAAGGCCACAATAGGGAATCCAAGTTTTACATTGAAATATATAGAAAAAATCTTTGGAAACCTTCTCAAGAACCACTGGGCCAGAAAAGCTGAAACTTATGTGGAAGCAACCTGGCATATTTTAGATTCTAATTTGTTCAAATCATGACCCCCGGGGTAAGGGCGGGGCCACAATGGGGAATCAAAATTTTACATAGAAATATATAGGAAAAATCTTTAAAAATCTTCTTCTTATGTGGAAGCATCAAAATTTTACATCCCCCGAAGGGCGGTGCCACAATGGGGAATCAAAATTTTACATAGAAATATATAGGAAAAATCTTTAAAAATCTTCTTCTCAAGAACCACTATGTGGGAGCATCCTGGGGTAGTGTAGATTCTAAATTGTTCAAATCGTGACCCCCGGGGGAAGGGCGGGGCCACAATGGGGAATCAAAATTTTACATTGAAATATATAGGAAACTTATGTGGAAGCATCCTGGTATAGTGTAGATTCTAAATTGTTCAAATCATGACCTCCGGGGGTAGGGGGCCACAATGGGGAATCAAAGTTTTACATAGAAATATACAGAAAAAAATCTTTAAAAATCTTCTTCTCAAGAACCACTGGGCCAGAAAAGCTGAAACTTATGTGCACATGGAAGGATCCTGGGGTAGTGTAGATTTCAAAATGTCTAAATTATGATCAGTGGGGTAGGGTTGGGATGCATTATGTATTACAAGGGGGAAATCTGGTAATGAACAGAATGGTCAAAGCTTCTCAGGTGAGCGATGTGGCCCATGGGCCTCTTGTTAGAATATGGGCCATAACTCAAGAACCCCTTGGCCAATCAGTACCAAATTTGTCACAGGGTATCCTTCGCCCAAGGGCTACCATTTATACTAAAATAAGGGTTGGAACCCTTAAACAAGGGGAGATAATCAGGAAAGCAAAACCAAAAGTACTGGTTGCTAAAAAATCTTCTTCTCCAGAACCACCAGGCAGATTATCACCAAACTTACATACAAGGATCAGGATCTGTCGAAGATTAAAATTTGCATGGGGAATTACCCTGGGGCAAAGGGCGTGGTCTCCAGGTCACTTCAAAGTTGACCTAAATTTACAATTAATAAAAACGTGTATATTTTGCTTACTATGAAGACTAGGATCATCAATTCTTGTAAGTTGATGCATCTCAGGACTTCACATCATGTTAACTCAAAAGTAGGTCACGGTGACCTACTTTTTAAATTTTGCAGGGATTTGTTTTCAAATCGATTTCAAGGCATATTTTGGACACTTTAAGGCCTATGGTCATCAAACTTTGTCAGTTGATGCATCTTGGGTCCTCAAACAATGTGAACTTAAAAGTAGGTCACAGTGACCTACTTTTTGAACTTTATGACTTATCCTTTTAAAAACATTAAATCCCATTATTTCAGACACTGGGAGGTTTAGAATCATCAAATCTAGTACTTTGATGCATCTTTGGACCTTAAAACATATTTATGAAAAAGTAGGTCACTGTGACCTATTTTTTGAATTTTGCCGACATTTGTTTTCAAATTGTTTAAAACACATATTTTGATTACCCTCAGACCTACGATCATCAAACTTGGTCAGTAGATGCATCTTGGATCTTTGAAAAATGTCGACCAAAATGTAGGTCACGATGACCTACTTTCGACATTTTATGGCTATATTTCAGAATTTTAGGTATTTATTGGTTTAGAATCATCAAACTTTGTGAGTCCATGCATATTTGGTTTTCGGAGAGTGACGACCTAAAAGTAGGTCACGGTGACCTACTTTTGACATTTTATGGCTTTATTTAAGTATCTCCAGTACTTATTGGCTTAGAATCATCAAACTGTGTAAGTTGTTGCATCTTGGGTTGTCGGAGAGTGACAACCTAACAGTAGGTCATGGTGACCTACTTTTGACATTTTGTGACTATAATTAAGTATCTCTGGTACTTATTGACCTAAACTTTGTAAGTTGATGAATCTTTGGTTTTCAAAGAACGTTGACCAAAAAGTAGGTCACAGTGACCTACTTTTGACATTTTATGGCTATATTTAAGTATCTCAGGCACCTATTGGCTAAGAATCATCAAACTTTGTCAGTTGAGGCATCCTAGGTTTTCAGTGAATGTCGACCAAAAAATAGGTCACAGTGACCTACTTTTGAATATCTCAGGTACGAATAAGCTTAGAATCATCAAACTTTGTCAGTTTAGGCACCATGGGTTTTCGGAGAAAGTCGACCAAAAAGTAGGTCATTGTGACCTACTTTTGACATTTTATGGCTATATTTAATTATATCTGGTACTTATTGGCTCGGAATTATCAAACTTTGTCAGTTGAGGCATTTTAGGGATTCATTGAATGTCCAACAAGAAGTAGGTCACAGTGACCTAATTTTGAATATCTCAGGTACTTATTGGCTTAGAATCATCAAATTTTGTCAATTTAGGCATTATGGGTGTTTGAATAATGTCGACCAAAAAGTAGGTCACCGTGACCTACTTCTGACATTTGATGGCTATATTTGATTATCTCTGGTACTTATTGGCTTAGAATCGTAAAACTTTGTCCGATGATGCATCTTGAGTTTTCAGAGAATGTTGACCAAAAAGTAGGTCATGGTGACCTACTTTTGAATATCTCATGTACTTATTTAATTAGAATCATCAGCTTTTGTCAATCAATGTATCTTGAGTCCTCAGAAAATTTCAATCAAAAGGTAGGTCACTGTGACCTACTTATGGTATTTTATAATTATATTATAATATCTTCAGTCTTAACTGGCTAAATATTATCAAACTTTGTAAGTTGATGCATTTTGGGTCTTATGATTCTAATAGAGTTGGAGGCTTCTAATAGAAGTTATAGATTGTACAATTTATCAGAAGAGCGATTCAATGCCCTTGGGCCTCTTGTTGTATGTGTCTTTTTTAAAATAGTTAAAAACATTTAATTTTCACCGACTTAAAGTTTTTAGGTCACCTGAGTAACTCAGGTGACCTATTGTTATCCGTTTTCGTCCGTCGTCGTGTATCATGTGTCGTGCGTCATGTGTTAACATTTGAACATTTTCAGTTTCTTCTCTGAAACCGCTGAACCAATTTCAACCAAATTTGGTATACAGCATCTCTGGGTGAAGGGGAACAAAAATTATGAATTTTATGGTCCCCGCCCCCCTGGGGCCTGAGGGGTGGGGCCAAAACCACCAAAATTATTGCAGTCTTTAAAAATCTTCTTCTTTACTCCTGGACATCAAGCAGGCAAACTGTTGGCATGAATGTAATGAGCATTGAGTCCTCTACCAAAATTGTGAAATTCATGGCCCCAGGGTCAGGGGTTCTAGTGCTAGGGCGGGGCTATATAGATAATATAGTGAAAATGCATGATTTCTTTGAAAATCTTCTTCTTTGCTCCTGGGTATTAAATAAACTAACCAAGCACATAGTTATAATGAGCAAGAGTGCCTCTACCAAAATTGTGAATTTTATGACCCCAGGGTCAGGGGTTCTGGTGTTAGGGCAGGGCTCTATTGGTTATATTGTAAAAATGCATGATTTCTTTGAAAATCTTCTTCTCTACTTCTGGGTATTAAAAAAACTAACTAAGTACATAGTTATGATGAGCAAGAGTGCCTTTTTCAAAATTGTGAATTTTGTGGCCCCAGGGTCAGGGGTTCTAGTGTTAGGGCGGGGCCCTATTGATAATATAGTGAAAATGCATTAATTCTTTGAAAATCTTCTTCTCTGCTCCTAGATATTAAATGAACTATCCAAGCACAAAGTTATAATGAGCAAGAGTGCCTCTTCTAAAATTGTGAATTTTATGGCCCAGGGTCAGGGGTTCTTGTGTTAGGGCGGGGCCCTATTGATTATATGGTGAAAATGCATTAATTCTTTGAAAATCTTCTTCTCGCTCCTGGGTATTAAATAAACTATGTAAGTAAATAGTTATGTTGATCAAAAGTGCCACTTCCAAAATTGTGAATTTTATGTCCCAAGGATCAGGGATTCTGGTGTTAGGGCGGGGCTCTATTGATCATATAGTGAAAATGCATTAATTCTTTGAAAATTTTCTTCTCTGCTTCTGGGTATTAAATAAACTATGTTAGTAAATAGTTATGTTGATCAAGAGTGCCTCTTCCAAAATTGTGAATTTTATGGCCCCAGGGCAGGGGTTCTTGTGTTAGGGCGGGGCTCTATTGATCATATAGTGAAAATGCATTAATTCTTTTAAAATCGTCTTCTCTGCTCCTGAATATTAAATAAACTTAGTACATAGTTATGATAAGCAAGAGTGCCTCTTCCAAAATTGTGAATTTTATGGCCCCAGGGTCATGGGTTCTGGTGTTAGGATGGAGCTCTATTGATTACCGGGTATATAGTGAAAATTCATTAATTCTTTGAAAATGTTTCCTTTGCTCCTGGGTTTTATGCCAATGATCCAAGTATATATATTTATGATGAAGAAAGGTCCATCTAGCAAAATTAATGGTTATTTTTCATGCCCCCCACCCCCCCTGTGTCGGGGGGTGGGGGGGTGGGGGGGATACAAAGTCTGAAAATAAATTAATACTTTGAAATCTGCTCTTTGGTATTAATCAACCATTTTATGATAAAATTTGCAAAATTTTGAAATATGTGGCCCCAGGATCAGTGGTTCCTTTGGGCTCATATGAGGTGCACAACTGGTTATAAAGTAGAATAGCATTTTCTCTTAATGTTACTCTGATCTACCTCTGGGTAATAAGTAAATAGAGTAAGCATGCTAAGTCTATAAATATGAGAAGCAATGGTGCCTATTTCAAAATTGTGAATTGTGAATTTCGTGGCCTCTTGTTTAAAACACGAACCAAATTTAATTGTTTGAAAGTTGTTACACAATACTCAGGTGACCTATAAGGCCCGTGGGCCTCTTGTTTAATGATTACAACCTTTAAATTTTGCAAAGTTAATAGGTAAACAATAAACATCTATCATAATCTGACAGAGATTGAGTGAAAAAAAAGGTGACATACACAGTTACAAAATTAATATATCATGTCTGCAACATGCAGATGGACATAGTCCTAATCATTTTTCTCCCTAAAATTACAATTTCATAAGTATCTCAATAATCAGTCCTCTTATAGTATAATATAAAATCTTATAGTATAATATAAAATGATCATTAATTTAAATTTTTACTGAAAATAATGATCCTTCTGATTCACAGACAAGACTTTCTGTATATAATTATAGTGTAGATCTAGCAGAGCTGGCACTGCTGACCGTGATGCAACAACAGCGGTTTACAATCAGCAAAATATTACTACTGTACCAACTCATTTTTTACAGATTTTTAAAAATGTATTAAAGCAAATTATAACCGTAAGTTATCGGAATCTAGATTAGAAATATTCTTTTTTTTTCCATTAGTAAATATTAGGGCAGCTGGTAATTTGTAGCCGATTACTCAGTCGGAACGATGGCAATTGGTTAAAAAATCTGTAAGCGGTTAGTCTGGAAAAATACAAAAAATATATAAATTTGAACCTGATTTTGTTAAAATTCATTCTTAAAAAAGAAATTTTTGCATATACGTCAGTGTTTTTAGGTCACCTGTGTCACTCAGGTGACCTATTGTTATCCGTTTTCGTCCATCGTCATGTGTTGTGTGTCGTGCATCGTTTGTTAACATTTGAACATTTTCAGCTTCTTCTCTGAAACCAATGAACCAATTTCAACCAATTTTGGTATACTGCATCTATGGGTGAAGGGGAACATTAATTGTGAATTTTATGGTCCCTGTCCCCCTGGGGCCTGAGGGGTGGGGCCAAAACCACGAAGATTAATGAAATCTGTAAAAATCTTCTTCTCTACTCCTTGACATCAAGCAGTCAAACTGTTGGTATGAATGTAATGAGCATTGCATCCTCTACACAAATTGTAAAATTCATGGCCCCGGGGTCAGGGGTTCTGATGTAAGGGCGGGGCTCTATAGATTATATAGTGAAAATGCATTATTTCTTTGAAAATCGTCTTCTCTGCTCCTGGGTATTAAATAAACTAACTAAGTACATAGTTATGATGAGCAAGAGTGCCTCTTCCAAAATTGTGAATTTTATGGCCCCAGGGTCAGAGGTTCTGGTGTTAGGGCGGGGCTCTTTTGATTTTATAGTGAAAATGCATTTATTCTTTTGAAAATCTTCTTCTCTGCTCCTGGGTTACTCTTTACAACTTACTGAATTGTTATGCAACATATACTTTAGTCATATATCATAGAAATATTATGTTACCATTTCCCCGCAAGCACTTTATAGCGTGGTACAAGTTTCTCTAAAGTTTAGCGTAAATAATATCATGATGTAACATTTTATTAAGAAAATAACTTTTCTTATTTTATGAGATTTAAGCAAGTATAAAATAGAAGGAATCTGATAATAAATTGAATATTAAATGGACTTTTTTAAGTGCGTGAAAATGTGTGATTGCGGGGAAATGGTATAAGCGTGATATTGCATTAAAAATAGGGAATTGTATATGCGTTAAAATGCGTTACTGCAAGGAAGGGGATTAAATAAACTTACTAAGTACATGGTTATAATGAGTTAGAGTGCCTCTTTCAAAATTGTGAATTTTATGGCTCCAGTGTGAGGGGTTCTGTGTTAGGGCTGGTCTCTTTTGATTATATAGTGAAAAAAACATTAACTCTTTGAAAATCTTCCTCTCTGCTCCTGGATATCAAATAAACTAAATTAGTATATGGTTATAATGAGCAAGAGTGCCTCAACCTGATTTGTAAATTTTATGGCCCCTGTATCAGGGGTTTACCCATTTTGTGTAAGTGCGGTCTTTTGATTATATAGTGAAAATACTTTAATTCTTTGAAAATCTTTTTCTTTGCACCTGGGTATTATGCCAATGATCTAAGTATATATATTTATGATGAAAAAAGGTGCCTCTATCAGTGTACGAAACTCGGAAAAAATTCAGGTAGACCAGCAGGGCTGACTACTCAAAAAATCTGTCAGCCCTGCTGAAAATCAGCAAGCCCGCATACTAAAATTCAATTTATGAACTTCAGGATACGCACACTCAAACCTGTACATTTTTTTTCACATCCACTGGAATTTGGTACACAGTAAATTCTAAGACTTAAAACTTAAAATTTCATTAATTGTTCACTTTCAATATGGATTTAGGAAAAAAATCATTGTCGTTTTTTTTTCAATTTTTTTTTTTACATTTATAAAAATGATATTTAATATCAATGTTTATATATACTAGGTATATTAACAAACACTAATGATGAAACAAGTCTGCTTTATTTTAATTAAAAAGAAAGAACAATTATAATTTCAGTACGTAAGAGCAATTTTTAACACTCATAATTTAAAGTTTTATTTGCCATTAAACTTATATTTTAAAAAAAAATGAATGTGTTATTTCTATATTCAATTATTTTTTTTAATAAATTATTAAAAGGGTAAAAATATTGCTACATGATTTAATCTAACGTAAGTTTATTCTTAATTTAATTAAAAACAAAAGTTAGTTATAACAAACAATGAATAAAAGCTCACCATGTTACCTTGGGTGAAAGTTCATGTTATTTAGTACACTAGCTTAATTTGTCTAATATACGACATATGATCATTATTCAAATATTAATACGAATTGATTCTTTTAAGTTAACACGTGTGAATACGTTGTATATCTGTCTGATCCTGTAAGTTTTTTTAAAAATGCACTATACACCAGCGAAAAGTCGAAGATATCGTTTCATGCGTGAAAACAGAGGAAATTCAGATTAAAAGACGAGAGTGCTGTTCTTCATATCTTTACAAATTTATTCATTTGTTTTTGTTTATTTTTTGTTGTCTGTGGGGAATTATGGCTTGCATGTATATTGAAAAATTTGATCTTTACCTTCTCAAACCATTTATCTGCAAAATATGGAGGGAATAGGGTAAAATTAGTGCGTCCAAGCGGGCTGATGCACAGTAAAATTTATACGTCCGCTCCCGATTTAGTACGTCTCGGGCGTGCGGGCGGACGGGAATTTCGTACACTGCCTCTATCTGTCTGTACCATACATAACAAATTTTCGTTGCAGTTTTCTCAGCAGCTACTCATTGCAGATGCTTGAAATTTTAGCACATACTTTGCTGAGGCTAGCCATATGGTGGGATCCATTTTTGTTCAAATCTGATGTCAAGTACTTGTTTATCTGTGCATCTGTATATATCAAACACAACAAATTTTTGTCTCAGTTTTCTCAGCAACTACTAATCACGGATGCTAAAAATTTCAGCATATTCTTTGCGAAGGCATACCATATGGTAGGATACAATTTTGTTAAAATCCAATGTCAAGTTCCTGTTTATCCGCGTGTCTGTCCATACCAAAAATAAATTTTTGTAGCTGTTTTCTCAGCAACTACTCATTGCAGATGCTTGAAATTTTAGCACATTCTTTGCTGAGACTTGCTATATGGTTGGATTCATTTTTGTTCAAATCAGATATCAACTTCCTGTTTATCCGTACGTCTGTCCCTAACTGAACTTGTATATATAAACATGATAAAGTTGGGCATTGCTAATGAGCATTGGCTCCCAGACATCTTTTCTTTTGTTAATTGGACAGATTAATGGAGAATAGGTGTCCAGTCCCAGGTGGGGAGCGTTAGTTATAGTCTGAGGTATTTAATCTGTTAACAAATCTCTGAAGATTGTAAAGAGCCATTGGTCTATTGTTGTATTTACAGGCAAGAATCCAAACCACTTGAGGATATGCTGACAAAGTGGACACAAGAGAGGCCCTCCTTTAATGAGTTTGAATACATAGAACCTATCCACACCACCAGACTCTCGGTACTCCAGGTGCTACCCATCCAAACAGATGCAGTACAAGTCTGCATGCAGAAGGAATTACTATGCCTAACAAGACTTGCAATACAGAATAGGAGATACCTTGTATGTTGTCTTATTTAGCTCACCTGAGGTGAAAGCTCAATCTTTTCTGATCACCCATTGTCCATCATCCATGTGTCTGTGTAGCTGTTTATATGTCTGTCTAGCTGTCTGTCCCTTTGTAAACTTTTCACATTTTCAATTTTTTTCATGAATCACTCAGGTAATTTTAAACAAAATTGATACAAAGCATCCCTGGGCAAAGGAGATTCTAAATTGTCAATATTAAGGGCCAAAACTTGATATGGATGCATCCTCAATTAGTATAAAATTTAAATCTCCCCCAAGCAAATTTTTAGCTCTACTGGTCAGAGACCAGAAGAGCTTATGCGATAGTAATGCGTCCGTTGTCCGTCCGTCTGTCTGTCCGTCTGTCTGTCTGTCTGTCCGTCTGTCTGTCTGTCTGTCTGTAAACAATCTTTCAAAATGCTACTCCTCCTACAGTTTTGGCCTGATTTCAATATAACTTGGCACACAAGTAGACTACACTAAGATACATAGTTCTGTGTATCGGTTTCTGATTTCGATTAACGGTGTTGCCGTTGTTACTAAAAATAGAAATTTCTGTGAAATTCTTTCAAAATGCTACTCCTCCTACAGTTTTGGTCTGATTTCAATATAACTTGGCACATAAGTAGACTACACTAAGATACATAATTCTATATATCGGTTTTTGATTTCAATGAACGGTGTTGCTGTGGTTACTAAAAATAGAAACTTCAGTGGAATACTTTAAAAATGCTACTCCTTCTACATTTTTGGTCTGATTTCAATATAACTTAGCACACAAGTAGACCACACTAAGATACATAATTCTGTGTATCGATTTTTGATTTCGATGAACGGTGTTGCCGTTGTTACTAAAAATAGAAATTTCTGTGAAATTCTTTCAAAATGCTACTCCTCCTACAGTTTTGGTTTGATTTCAATATAACTTGGCACATAAGTAGACTACACTAAGATAAATAATTCTGTGTATCGGTTTTTGATTTCCATGAACGGTGTTGCCGTGGTTACTAAAAATAGAAATTTCTGTGAAATTCTTTCAAAATACTACTCCTTCTACATTTTTGGTCTGATTTCAATATAACTTAGTTTCAAAATACTACTCCTTCTACATTTTTGGTCTGATTTCAATATAACTTAGCACACATGTAGACTACACTAAGATACATAATTCTGTGTATCGATTTTTGATTTCAATGCACGGTGTTGCCGTTGTTGCTAAAAATAGAAATTTCTGTGAAATTCTTTCAAAATGCTACTCCTCCTACAGTTTTGGTCTGATTTCAATATAACTTGGCACACAAGTAGACTACTCTAAGATACATAGTTCTGTGTATCAGTTTTTGATTTCGATGAACGGTGTTGCCGTTGTCACTAAAAATAGAAATTTCTGTGAAATTCTTTAAAAATGCTACTCCTCCTACAGTTTTGGTCTGATGCCAATATAACTTGGCACACAAGTAGACTACGCTAAGATACATAATTCTATATATCGGTTTTTGATTTCGATGAACAGTGTTGCCATGGTAACTAAAATAGAAATTTCTGTTAAAAACTCTCAAAATGCTACTCCTCCTGCAGTTTAAATCTGATTATAATATAATATGGCATGCAAGCAGACTATACTAAGAACATAAGGAGACTTAATCAAGGATCATTATTCTTTTTATTGCTGTAGTTAAGTTTCAATTCCCAACAGCTTAAGAACTTTTCCCTTCCATTTCTATAAGAACAAACCAGTAGAGCTTCAGTCTCGACAGAGACTTCTGGTTTAATAGTGAACTGATTTGTGCTTTTTCCTAGCCCTTGTGCTCAGGTGATCAATGTTGCCCATGTGCCTCTAGTTTTGTGTTCTCGCACTCTGCCTATGGGTATAAAGTAACCAAACTAAGTATGCAAAGTGTATAGTAATGATGAGGAATGGTGCCTCTTTCAAACTTATGAATGTCATGGCCTCTGGTTTCAAACAGGAACTAAATTCAATCGCTGGAAAGTTGTTACATGATCCTCAGGTGACCTATAAGGCCCATGGGCCTCTTGTACATGTATAGATGTAGAAGTTTATACTCTTGGTTACTGTTATTGTCAGAGATTTAAATTTTAGGTTACATTCTGCATGGTCTTTATTTTTGTTTTGTATTGTAGGCTCTGCTCATGTTGACATTTATATTTTAGTCTCTGCTTTATATGTTGAGATTTATATTTTATGGTCTGCTCATGTTGGGGATTATACAATGGGTGATCAAAAAGTTTGTGAACTGGAATTGAATAACTTTGAAAAAAAATGATATAAGTTTTCAATGTTGAAATTTTTTCAAAGTAGTCCTCTCCGATTTTAACATGCATCTGCAGCTGTTCTGCCCATGCACTGATCACGTGATATAGGCGGTCACATGAAATGCACTGTACCGTTCTGCCACAGAAGCTTCAAGTTTTTTTGACTCTTATGTTTCTTACCATGCAAGTTATTTTTTTTTATATAACAAAAACAGTCCATTTGTCAGAAATGCCCAAATCTTGGCAATAGTATGGGTGGATAATGGCAAATTAAGGTCTTCCATTTCCAACGGAAGACCTCCTACTGATTCTGTTGGTAAAGATTATTATTCTTTTTTTTTTTCTTCCACTTCCTAGACGCCAACTTTGAAGCCTCATATCTCATTCATTTCTCAATTGATTTCGCTCAAATTTTCAGAGATACTAGAAGTTACAAAACTCTATCAGAATGCTGTCTAAAATTTCAAAAAGTCACTTCCGCTTTTAAGTTATTTCCCTTTAAACGAAAATTTATAGGCTTTCGTTTCCAGACAAAGGCTAAAGCTGGAGCAGAAATTCTACTGATTTTAGATAATAGAAGAATTGAAGTTGTGCACATTGGTTTTTGTTTTTCGATTTCTCTAATCAAAATGGCTCCATATAGGGGTCAAAAATTAGAACGCTTAAAAGAGCAAAAAATTACTCATATTTTGTCTTCTATCTTCTAAACTAAAAATATTTTGTTAAAATATATAGAACATTTTGTGCAGAATTAGAAGATCTTTCAAATGTTATCTCGGAAAAAGTACTGACCCCTTAATTAAGGGATCTAGAGGGGCCAAAATTTTTTTCCAGATATCTCAAAAGGTATTGAGAATTTGTTATACATCAAAAAAGCAAAGTTGTTGAAAATCTCTGGTAAAATCTACTGATGTCATCAAAATACGTCCTGTGACGTCACTTCCGGCTGAACTGGCAGTAGTCTCCAAACTGCATATTTTTGCCATTTTTGACATGTTTTGGGGAAATTGTCACTGGAAGCATAAAACTTTATTTTCCGTCTGTCGACGTCACTTCCGGTCAAACAGGAAGTAGCAAAAAATGGCTTACTTTTGCAATTTTCAACATAGATTTGTAAGATTTAAATCATTAGAGATGTCATTTCTCTTTTTTTTCAAATAAAAGTTACTTCCGGTCAAACAGGACGGAAGACCTACTTGTTGCAAAGAGCTTTGCTCTAGTTGATATCCTTTTCCAGAATGAGCATGGTGACCATCAAAACTCAAATCCTCTGTCTTTGGAGGGTCGTTTATTCAATGTGAATATAGTAGGGGTGCCTTCTTTTTGTCCCCCGCTTGAAAAGTAGGGGATATTAATTTGGGTTTGTCCGTCCGTCCGTCTGTCTTTCTGTCTGTCTGTAACACTTTTGTTTCCACACGATATATCGAGAACCCTTTGAGCTTTAGCAATTAAATTTGGCATAGCATCTTCCTATGGACTAGAGAAGACCCCTATTGATTTTGAGTTCAAAAGGTCAAAGATCAAGGTCATAAATTTGCAAATTCTGTCTGTTATAACACTTTCGTTTCCGCACGATATCTCGAGAATCTGCTGAGCTTCGAAATTAAGTTTTACATAACAACTCTCTGTGGCCCATGGAAGACCCCTATTGATTTTTAGGTCAAAAGGTCAAAGTTCAAGGTCGTTAATTTATACATTCTGTTTTTAGCTCTTCTGAGCCAAAGGCTCAAAGAACTAATGCTATGGCCATCTGTGCGGTGTGCGTCGTGCGGTGTGCGGTAACTTTTTAGAAAATTGGCCATAACTCAAGAACCCCATGGCCAATTATTGTCAAATTTGTCACAGGGTATCCTTGGGCCAAGGGCTACCATTTATACTAAAACTAGGGCTGGGACCCTAAAACAAGGGGAGATAATCACGAAAATAAAACCAAAAGTACTGGTTGCTAAAAAATCTTCTTCTCCAGAACCACCGGGCAGATTTTCACCAAACTTACATACAAGGGTTGGGATATGTTGAAAATTAAAAATTGTTCAAGGCATGACCCTGGGTTTGACCCTGGGCGTGGTCTCAAGGTCAGTTCAAAGTTGACCAAAATTTACACTTATTAAAAACTTGTATATTTTGCTTACTATAAAGACAAGGATCATCAAATCTTGTAAGTTGATGCATCTCAGGACTTGACATCATGTTAATACAAAAGTAGGTCACGGTGACCTACTTTTTTAATTTTACGGGCTTTTGTTTTCAAATTGATTTGGAGGCATATTTTGGACAGTTTATGGCCTATGATCATCAAACTTTGTCAGTTGGTGCATCTTGGGTCCTCAAACAACAACTTAAAAGTAGGTCATTGTGACCTACTTTTTGAACTTTAGGCTAATCTTTTCTAAAACATATAATCCCATTATTTCAGACACTGAGAGGTTTAGAATCACCAAATTTTGTAAGTTGATGCATCTTTGGGCCTTAAAACATTTTTATGAAAAAGTAGGTCACTGTGACCTACTTTTTGAACTTTGCAGGCATTTG
The DNA here is from genome assembly GCF_032062105.1 of Saccostrea cuccullata. NCBI lineage: Eukaryota > Metazoa > Mollusca > Bivalvia > Ostreida > Ostreidae > Saccostrea > Saccostrea cuccullata. The sequence continues at coordinate 3,037 of NW_026920519.1, read as the reverse complement.
TTTTCAAATTGTTTAAAAGGCATATTTAAACTACCATTAGACCTATGATCATCAAATTTTGTCAGTTGATGCATCTTTAGTCTTCAGAAACTGTTGACCAAAAAGTAGGTCACTGTGACCTACTTTCGACATTTTATGGTTATATTTAAGTATCTCGGGTACATTTTGGCTTAGAAGCGCCAAACTTTGTTAGTTGATGCATCTTGGGTTTTCGGAGATTTACGACCAAAAAGTAGGTCACGGTGACCTACTTTCAACATTTTATTGCTATATATAAGTATCTCAGGTACTTATTGGCTCAGAATCATCAAACTTTGTCGTTTGATGCATTTTGGGTTCTCGGAGCATGTCGACCAAAAAGTAGGTCAAAGTGACCTAATTTTAACATTTTATTGCTATATTTAAGTATCTCAGGTATATATTGGCTTAGAATGATCAAACTTTGTTATTTGATGCATCTTAGGTTTTCGGAGCATGTCGACCAAAAAGTAGGTCATGGTGACCTACTTTTGAGTATCACAAGTGTTTATTGGTTTAGAATCATCAAACTTTGTCAGTAGATGCATCTTGGGTTTTCGGAGAATGTTGACCAAGAAGTAGGTCACGGTGACCTATTTTTGACATTTTATGGTTATATTATGTTATCTCGGGTACTCATTGGTTTAGAATCATCAAACTTTGTTATTTGATGCATTTTGGGTTCTCGGAGAATGATGATCAAAAAATAGGTCACGGTGACCTTCTTGTGACATTAATGGCTATATTTAAGTATTCTAAGGTACTCATTGGCTTAGAATTGTCAAACTTAATCAGTTTATGCACCTTGGGTTTTCGGAGAATGTTGACCAATAAGTAGGTCACTGTGACCCACTTTTGAATATCTCAAGTACTTATTAATGCATCTTGTGTCCTCAGAAAATTTCAATCAAAAAGTAGGTCACCATGACCTACTTATAGTATTTTATAGTTACATTTAAATATCTTCAGTCCTAACTGGCTAAGAATCATTAAACTTTGTCAGTTGTTGCATCTTAGGTCTTAGATAGGTTGTATAATTTATCAGAAGAGCGATTCAAGGCCCTTGGGCCTCTTGTTGTGTAACACTATCGTTTTCGGACGATATTTCAAGAAGATTTCGAGCTTTTGCAATGAATATATTTTTATACCAACAAGCTAATTCAGAGAATTCGTGTCCCCAACTTAGGGAAAAAGTTGGATCCCCCTGACTGAATTTGTAGAATTATTAAATGTATACATGTATATTTAAGCAAATAAAATACATGTATGTCAATATGCATATAAGGATTTGATTGCTTATTCTTTATTATGTGTATAGAAGATTATTTTAATATGGAATATTTATCACACTGTAATGATGATTTTATAACCTCATAAATTTTTCATTTCACTTGCTGAATACTATCATTTAGTAAAAAAAAAAAAAGAAAAGTATTTTTTAAAAAAAAGAAAAAAAATAGGATCGACCGAGATTCAATCCCGGGACCTCTCACATGTGAATCGAGAGACATACCACTAGACCATGGAATCGCTTCATATAGAATCAAGTCTATGCAGAACTTAAGTCACATACATGTATGTATTCATGTTCGGTATTCTCAAAATTTTACACAATCCATGGTGTTTGATTTATTTAGCCTTTATTAAACTTAACAGTTCTAATAGATGTAATAAGAACATAAAGTCCGCTGAGAACCTGTTTTATATGCAATAACTCTCCTCATGCCCCTGTGCTAAAAATACGACATGTAATACTATAAATACAAACGGGGCGGGGCACTTTGAGAGGGGTGAGAGAGGTGCTAGGGAGTTTTGGTATAAAATTACATTGCATAAGCTCAAAATCTTCTTGAAATCTGACAGAAATGATAGTGTTTCATACAGACAGAATGTATAAATTTACGACCTTGAACTTTGACCTTTTGACCTCAAATCAACAGGGGTCTTCATAGGCCACAGGGAGTTGTTATGTAAAACTTAATTTCGAAAGCTCAACGGATTCTGCAGATATCGCGCGGAAACAAAGTGTTATAACAGACATAATTTGCTTATTTATGACCTTGACCTTTGACCTTTTGACCTCAAAATCAACAGGGGTCTTTTGTAGTCCATAGGAATTTGCTGTGCTAAATTTCATTGCAAAAGCTTAAAGGGTTCTCGAGATATCGTGTGGAAATGAAAGCATTACAGACAGATAGAAAGACGGACGGACGGACAAACCCAAATTAATATCCCCCACTTTTCAAGCGGGGGACAAAAATATTTTTATACCAAAAACTCCCAGGGCCTGTCTCTTCCCTCTCAAACTGAAAGTGTCCTGCCCCGATTTTTTGTCCCCCGCTTGAAAAGTGGGGGATATTAATTTTGGTCTATCTGTCCGTCCGTCTAGCTGTCTGTCCGTCTTTCTGTCTGTCTGTACCGCTTTCGTTTCCACACGATATCTCAAGAACCCTTGAGCTTTCGCAATTAAATTTGGCATAGCATCTCCCTATGGATGAAAAAAGAACCATATAGATTTTGAGGTCAAAAGGTCAAAGGTCAAGGTCATAAATAAGCAAATTCTGTCTTTTATAACACTTTCGTTCCGTGCGATATTGAGAAACTCTTTGAGCTTTTGCAATGAAATTTTACTTAACAACTCCCTGTGGCCGAAGGAAGACCCCTGAGAAGATTTTGAGATCAAAAGGTCAAAGTTCAAGGTCGTAAATTTATACATTCTGTCTGTATGAAACACTATCATTTCCGGGCGATATTTCAAGAAGATTTTGAGCTTTTGCAATGTAATTTAAACCAAAACTCCCTAGGACCTCTTTCACCCCTCTCAAAGTGTCCCACCCGTTTGTTTTATTAGTATTTGTTGTATTACATGTCGCTATTTTTAGCACGGGGGATGAGGAGAGTTATTACGTATAAAACAGGTTCTCGGTGGACTTTATACTTATACATCCTTAGAACTGTTTAATACAGGTTAAATTAGATATCATGCATTGTGTAAAATTTTGACAACATAAACGTGAAT
>NW_026920518.1:0-17625 GCF_032062105.1 Saccostrea cuccullata | reverse complement strand
TGAACGTTACCGAAGTACGTAAGTATGTAGTTGATGACAATAACCTCGTTTGTTACATTATGATTTCTTATATTACTGCCTTAAAAGGCTTCATTGATATGATTTTTATGTCAATAATTGCTTTTTTTTTCAATATTTTCTTATTACTAATTTACATATTATTACAAGCTTGAAATGTACGTTACCTACTCATATTCTGAGGCAATCGTGTCTTTATAGTGGTGATTGTGACATATAACACAATGTGATTACATAGAGAATCTTTTTTGGAATAAACTGAAACAAACGATTAATTTTTAGATGAATTTTAGATGAATTTTAAGCTTTTTATTAAACAGAAATATCTCTTGAAATGTACGTTACATTTACATAGTTTTCTAAATCGGTATGGATATATGTTAAAAAAGACAGTAACTACAAAATAGAATTTTACTACATGTACATGCTAGGTTCCAGTATCTATTAAAAATGACAAGATTCCAAACTGATCGCTCTTAACAAAACAGAGAGAAGAATTTAAAGCATATATTTAAAAAATGTTTTTACACATCTGGATCAAAAAGTAACCTTTGTTTTTTGAAAGGAAAAATCAAACACACGTTCGTATGCCGAGAAAATATGTTGCTGACAGAGTTGGTAGGATGTGCTGGTGTTAAAATGAGATATTCCAATTGTGATTTTAATGACTACATTTTTTTTGACATATTTTTTTGGACATGGAAGAAAGAGTAACGTACATTTCAAGCTACATTTCTGAATAAAATTACCCTCTACTTTATCGCCTTGTCATTATTTCATGTATTATAATTTGATGAAAAAAATCTGGAAACAAAATCTTCAGATACTTTCTTTCAAAGGTAATTGATAGAAAAATTGTTATCTTGAACTTCATTTTTTACAAAATCAGAGAGGCATTTGTGCCCTTATATTGAGAATGGGTGAAAACGTTTTTTACGAAACTCACAAAGTTCTTTTTCCGGAATGTTTCATCTTCCAACAAGTTGTTTAAAGTTTGATGTTAGAGAAAATTTGGTCGAACAAAGTTGTGTGATGAAAAACGACATTATTTAAAGCACATTATGATGAATATAACTGTTTTATTTAAAGTATGAAGAAGCATAAATAATCAATTTGAAAAAAATGCTGTCAATGGTGATGCAGTGTTTGTTTAATTAAAATCAAATAAAAACACGAAATGTTTAGATTTCATGATTTATTTTTTCAGATAGTTGGTGAAAGAATGTTATTAAATATAAATTATGCCAGGGGCTTGTTCAACAATTGCATTTGCATGAAAAGTTGTATTATGAGAGTAATGAGTGTTTTCTGCCAATCATTTTTGTCAGTCATTTTAGTCTTCATGAAAATTCATGAGCATTCATAATACCTCGAACTCTACATTTTTTCTGTCTTTAAAATAAAAATTACCAATATTCATATATATTCATCATTTGTTTATGAACTACATTTTATGAATATATTCATGAATAAAGTTCATGAACCATCTTTATGAACCAGTCAAGAACCATTCATGAACACATCATGAATGTTCATGAACAATTCATAAAAGTTCCTGAAATTATGAATTTCACCTCGCAGGGGATGAAGTTAAAAACTGGCATACATCAATATCACTTTATTGTTTTCATATTCGTCTGTATTACATTTCATTTTGAACTTCTTTAATTCTTCTTTCTTTTAATTTGATACAGTTTCTTTAATAAATAATTTGGAATACCTTATTATGAACGTAAATTCAGTCACGCAAACCATGAATCACATTGAAGGCGAATACTAGTAGTCAGAATTTAAAGACATTGTTTACTTGTTATTTTGGTGATTTTCAAGAAAATATTTATAGCAGTAATCCTATTTGTTTGTTACTAAACGTCTCTCTCGAGTGCTACTTTTTAGCTCACCTCGACGAGGTCGAGATGAGCTTATGCTAACGGCGTCGGCGTTAGCGTCGGCGTCCCGCTTAAAGTTTTAGGAGCAGGTCCATTCCCAAGTAACTATAAGCCCTACCTGGACCAAACTTGCATGGATGATGCATCTAGGGATGGACACTACCAGCCTTGCTTCGGATGCTGGATGTGACCTACATTTTCCAGATGAGTGACCAGGTTAAAGTTTTTGGAGCAGGTCCATTCCCAAGGAACACCTGGACCAAACTTGCATGGATGATGCATCTAGGGATGGACACTACCAGACTTGCTTCGGATGCTGGATGTGACCTACATTTTCCAGATAATTGACCAGGTTAAAGTTTTTGAAGCACGTCCATTCCCAAGTACATGAAACTATAAGCCCTACCCGGACCAAACTTGCATGGATGATGCATCTAGGGATGGACACTATCAGACTTGCTTCGGATGCTGGATCTGGCCTACATTTACCAGATTAGTGACTAGATTATTTCCATGTAACTATATAAGCTCTACCCGGATCAAACTTGCATGGATGATGCATGTAGGGATGGACACTACCAGATTTGCTTCGGATGCTGGATGTGACCTACATTTACCAGATTAGTGACTAGATTATTCCTAAGTAACGATAAGCCCTACCCGGACCAAACTTGCATGGATGATGGACAATTGAAACTTGCTTCGGATGCTGGATCTGACCAATAATTTCCAAACATCTGACGAAGTTAAAGTTTTTGGAACAAGACAATCCCCAATGAACTTTAAGACCTATTTAAACAGAATTTGCTTGAATATTATTGTCAGAATAAAAACCAACTGTTAAGAAAATATGATGTGAGATTTGCATTACTTAATCTGATAACATTCATCGAGGTGAGCTTCGTAATCTTTGATTACCTATGTTTAGTAATGAAGCTTAAATGTTACTATAACCGTATCCTCTAAAAAATAAATTGTTCTTCTCTTGCACTATAACTTAAATAACAACAGGAATGCAGTAAAACGTGTTTGTTTTCCCTTCAATTTTGCCCAATACCGGTGTATTGTTAAGAAAAATGGTATAAAGTTGACGTCAACAATTTGAGAAACATGAATATCATTTCCTTCAGAAAAATGAAAGTAATTAGCATCTTTCAGAAATCCATGTTAGCCTCAGAAAACCTCAGTAAAAGTCATATACATCAGAGGAATCTAAGTGGGCATTAACTTCATATCCTATCCATGCATTTTTGCTTATGATAAGTACGCATGCTTGAATAGCATGGGAGATGGAGTCCCAAACAAAGACGATTTACACGTTCACGAGGTACACTTGGACGTTCTATAGATTTTCAATAATTATTCATTTGAATTAGTGGAATAATCAAACTTTTTAACTTAAAATATTGTGAATTCTGAAAGTTTGTACCTTTTTGAGTGGTATGAAAAGAATGCAAATTCTATCATAAAATTTTATCAAGTTGTTTTTAATGAGTTGCACGCAGAAGGATAAAAGGTACGCTCAACTAGGACCTTAGGTCCCCTGCTCAGTTCACGACTATCGGGCCTGTTTACTCCGCTACAAAATATAGTGCGTTGTATACGTAAAGTGAAAATAGAATAAATCGTAATAATATGAAGCCTTGTTACAGTGTAAAAAAACCCAGAAAATTTATTTTTGTCATAGGAATAACCATCGGATGGGTATTAGAAAAGATAGAGGGGGGAGAGGTGCTGAGCAACATTAATTGCAATATTATAAGATATATGATATACATGTATAAGACATTGATGGATTATGTTGGGTGACATGTGGTCTCCCCTATGATTTTATAATTCCATGTAAGGTTATAGTATCTATATAACACAGTGTCTAACCTCTGATCCCCTTACTAATAGTAAGCGACTCAGAGTGAACGACGCCGATGTTCCAGTCTCTGCATTCGCAGATCTCTAACAAGCTAGGGGAGGATGAAGTCTTACCCCCTACCATCCCCTACCTCTTCATTTCGCTCGGACTTTTCACCAATCCTTTAACATAATGGAATAATTATTTGTTAATAAATTATCTAATGTCTCCTTTGTCTTCTCTATGCTTCAATATGCGACTTCATCACTTTAACACTTTTTAGTAAACCCCTGATTTTATTTATTTTACGAAGAAGATGTACCACCTGTATTGCGAAGTTTGGGGCTGCATGGAGTTCTCCTCCCCTTTTCCTGGAAATAACACATCAAATTCATAAAACATTCAAAACTACATTTAAAAAAAAAGAAATAAAACTTTTAAAAATGCACCAATTGTTATTTAGTTTTTGGATACATATAATGTATTGGAAGAAAGCAAGTTGACTAATCCTTCAAATTCCAGTTACAGTTCCCATAATCTTTATGCAGATGCCAGAGGTAACAAAAAGTTAATAAGACCAGAGGTATATTGTACACCTTCAGGGTGACCATAGGTCACCTTATATTGTACATCAAAAGGGTGACCAGATGTCATTTTCTGTTCTACATCAAAAGGGAGACCAGATGTCATCTTCTGTTCTGCATCATAAGGGGGACCAGAGGCCACCTTATATTGTACAGCAGTAGGGGGACCAGAGGTCACCTTATATTGTACAACAGTATGGTGACCAGAGGTCACCTTATATTGTACATCATTAGGGGACATGAGTAGGAAGACCAGGGGTCACCTCATATTGTACATCAGTAGGGGGACCAGGAGTCACCTTATATTGTACATAAGTGGGGGGACCAGAGGCAACCTTATTTTGTACATCAGTAGGGGAACCAGGAGTCACCTTATATTGTACATCAGTAGCGGGACCAGAGGTCACCTTATATTATACATCAGTAGGGGGACCAGAGGACACCTTAAATACTGTACATCAGTAGGGGCACCAGAGGAACCTTATATTGTATATCAGTAGGGGGACAAGAGATCACCTTAAATTATACATCAGTAGGGGGACCAGTGGTCACCTTATATTGTACAGTACTTCAGTCTGGGGATCAGAGGTGATCTTTTATTGTGCATCAGTCAGGGGACCAGAGGACAACTTATAGTGTACATCAGTAGGGAGACCAGGGGTCACCTTATATTGTACATCAGTAGGGGTCCAGAGGACACCTTATAGTGTACATCAGTAGGGAGACCAGAGGTCATCTTACATTGTACATCAGTTGGGGGACCAGTGGTCACCTTATATTGTACAGTACATCAGTAGGGGGACCAGATGTCACCTTATATTGTACAGTACATCAGTAGGGGGACCAGGGGTCACCTTATATTGTACATTAGTAGGGGGACAGAGCCTTCAGGTCAGTTTTAATGTTCGTTTCTAGGTGGACCAGAGGTTAAGTAATCTTGTACATCAGTAGGCTGACCATAGGTCACCTTATATTTTATTTTATTATGGAGATTAAAGGTCACTGTTATATTGTTCAACAGAGAGGGGACCAGAGGTCACATTATACTGTACAAGACCAGACGTCAGATTATATTGTACATCATAGGGGGAAACAGAGGTCACCTTATACATCAATAGGTGGTCAGAGGTAACCCTATGCTGTAGATCATTATGGGGACCTAAGGTTACTTTATATTTTACAACACAAGGGGAACCAGATGTCACCTTATATTGTACATAAGTAGGGACACCGGTGGTTCCCATTGTTGTACATTTTTAAGGAAACCAGACATAAAATGAAATTTATATAAATGCAGAGATACGGCATCTAGACCCGTCTTAACAAGGAGCCATCGGAAAAGAGAATAAGGGCGAACCAGAGTTCACAGATAAAATGCATATTAACGGGATACTAAAGTTTCTCTTATAAGAACATAACAAGAGGCCTATGGGTCTTATAGGTCATCTGAACATCATCTGAAAACTTTAAAACAATTGAATTTGGTTCGCACTTTGAACCAGTGGCCATGACATTCGCAATTTTGAAAAAGAGCACCATTGCTCACCATAACTATATACTTAGCATGCTTAGTTTGGCTACTCAATACCTATATAGAGCGTAGGAGAACAAAAAAGTGCATTTCAAATAATCAATAATAATTAGCAATAATAAGTAGTGCCCATTGACCACAAAAACCCTCATCCTGGGGTCATGCATTTCACAATTTTGGAAAAGGCACCATTGTTCATAAAAAAAATTGGTTTATACCAAAGAACAAATTTCAAAGCATTAATTCAATTACAGTATTTAATAAGAGCCACCACCCATCAATGGTACCCATGAGCCAGGGGCCTTGAAATTTATAATACTGGAAGAGGCTCCCTTGCTTATCATAACTATAATTATATAGTTAGTGCAATTAATATCCAGGAGCAGAGATAAATATTTTTCAAAGAATCAATGAATTTTAACTTCACAATTTATATAGCCCTATACCGTATCACCAGAACCCCTGACCTTTGGGTCATGAATTTCAAAACTTTGGAGAATAAATGCATTTCACGATATACATTTTTATAGCCCTGTCCTAACCCCAGGGCCCCTGACCCTGGGACAATGAATTTCACAATTTTGGAAGAGGAGTCAATGCTTATAATAATTATGCCAACAGTTCGACGGCTTGATGTCAATGAGTAATGAAGAGTTCTGAAGATTTCATAAATTGTAGTAGTTTCGCCCCCTACTTTCTTGCCTTAGGAGGTGGAGGGCAGGGACCATGATTTAAAAATCTCCCTTTCTCCCATAGATGATTTATGCCAAAATTGGTTGTAAATGGTTGAGGGATAGCAGAGAAAAACTGAAAATGTTCGAATGTTAACGCACAATGCTCAGCGCACGACGCCAGAAAAAAATACATATAGCAATAAGTCACATGAGTTGATTCAGGTGACCAAATAAGGAGTCCTTTGGTCTCAATATTTATGTAAAATATTAGGTGTCTTCTGGTCTCCCTGTTGATTTACAATATAAGATGACCTGTGGTCTTCTTATTGATGTAAAATATAAAGTGCCTTCCGGTTTCTTTATTGTCGTTCAAAAAAGTGTGATCATTGATCCTCCTACTGATGTACAAAACGAGGGATGTTCAATAAATAATGTCCTGAACTCTGTGACATACAATACAGATATCATATGGCATTAAGCTTGACTCTCTCTCATTATTGAACCTTTGATGAATTTATAACAGTTTATTTGACCACTTTTCATCACATAGTTTCATTGTGAGAAGCTGGAAAACAAGGGTATTGGAGACACTGCATTAAAAAAAAAAGAATCGGTAAACTAGAGTGAAATTAAACCATTCATTAAAGCCGCTGTAAAATTTGTTAAGAATCCCAAAGAAATACTCACTGAAATATATATAATTTACAGCAACCACTGTCTGTTTTATAGGCAATTGAGCAGGTGGATTTAAAAGATAAAAAATTATATAATGGGCATCAAAAATGGATACCGTCCTTGCCAACGAAAAATTAAACAACTAATACTAGTATACTGTTTGCCAATTTCAACAAATAATCACTGATAGTGTTTGATTGACTATACAACACATTGTAAAGAACTTTATTCGGTAATAACCAATATTTGCCCTCAAATCAAACTTTGATGGAGATATATTTAATTAATTAAGTTCTTAAACAGGGGAGTATATGCTGACTTCAAAGCACTGAATATTTTCATTAGTAAAAACGCCATCTGTACGTAATGACGCCACAAACATGACGTAAATTTCAGTTTTTTTATGAATTTTACAGAAAAATGTACATATTTCGTCGATATTTTGAGTAAAAGTCACCGAGCGCATGTGTGTTCAGGATCAATATTTTGATACAATGTGTAGAACGATAATATCAATGAAATTTGCCAAAATTGTTCCTGAACAAACTTGCGCTCTATAAATTTTAAAGCTAAAATTGTTGAAATTTTGTCCATTTTGTCCTCTTTCTGAAAAAGGATATAAAATCGGACTAGTTTGTGACGTCATAAAAACAAAAATTGTGAATACACTGCTTTGACACTATAATATTTTCTGTTAAATTATATTTCTCATACAGTTTATTGAATTCAGCACATTTCAGGAAGTTTTCAAAATTGGGGGCAAATATATGCAATATACCGCATATAGTTCTTTGATAAACATCATTTCGGGAGTAGTTCACACTGTTTTAAAGAAACGTTTGACAGTAAAAAAAAGCTTAGTACTCAAAAGTCACCTATGTTTTAAAAAGTAGTGAAAACGATTGCGTGTAAGAATATCTAAACAATTAATAAAAAAAATATCAGTAATTGTAGTTATCCACGTTTGCTTGAATTTCAAACAGATAATGAAACCTAAATCTATTGCTTAAAATCCTCAAAACAAAATTTACAGTAAGATGTACTTGACAAAGTCAGCAAAGACCTGAGAAGAGCAAAGAATTGCAAGAGCACAAAGACAGATTTATATGCAATTTTCTTAAATATTAGTGGTCTTGTAGTTCAAATTCGTATTCGGGGAGGCAGTTTAATATCTGGAGGAATCTAAAAAGCAAATTTTTTGCAAAAAAATCAAAAGGTTAATGAGAATCAGGAACCACTATATTAGATTTTTTCATGACAGCGTCCAAACCCGCACGCCCTGAAGAGTGAAGGAGTCTTGGGGATAAACAGAAAGTTAATGTTCTTTCGCATTAACAATATTCGCCAGATCATTCGCCTCTTGACTTGTTTCCTTTTCCAAACTTGACAAAACGCCTTTCAGAAGGAAGAAACAAGTCCAAGAAATCATAGGATCTGCCATAATCCAGTATACAAAGGGTCATACCAAAAAATGAGTTCTAAAAAAATCAGAAATTGGATAAAAAATGTTACAGACATGTTTTTAATTAAAAGATAATATTAGGTTAAATCATTATGACTAAATTATTGAAAATCGTCTTTTGCTTCATTCCGAGCACCGAGGACCTTATTTATTGAACAACCCTCGTATAAGATGGCCTCTGGTCCCGCTACTGATGTACAATATAAGGTGTCCTCTGGTCCCCCAACTGATGTACAGTATAATGTGTCCTCTGGTCCCCCTACTGATGTACAGTTTAAGGTGCCCTCTGATCCCCCTACTGATGTACAATAGAAGGTGACCCCTGATCCCCAACTGACGTACAGTATAAGGTGTCCTCTGGTCCCCCTAATGATATACAGTGCAAGGTGTCCTCTGATCCCCCTACTGATGTACAATATAAGATGACCTCTGGTCTCCCTACTGATATACACTATAAGGTGTCATCTGGTCCCCTAATGATGTACAATATAAGGTGACCTCTGGTTCCCCTACTGATGTAAAGTGCAATATATGGTGTCCTCTGGTCCCCCTATTGAGGTACAATATAAGGTGACCTCTGGTCCCCCTAGTGATGTACAATATAAGGTGACCTCTGGTCCCCCTACTGATGTACAATATAAGGTGTCCTCTGGTCCCCCTACTGATGTACAATATATATATAAGGTGGTCTTTGTTCCCTCTGCTGATGTACAGTACAATATTAGGTGACCTCTGGTCCCCGTACTGATGCACAATACATGTATAATGTGACCTCTGGTCCTCCTACTGATGTACATTATAAGGTGTCCTCTGGTCCCCCTTATGATATACGGTGCAAGGTGTCCTCTGATCCCCCTACTGATGTACAATATAAGGTGACCTCTGGTCCCCCTACTGATGTACAATATAAGGTGACCTCTTGTCTCCCTACTGATGTACAATATAAGGTGACCCCTGGTCTCCTTATTGATGTACACTATAAGGTGACCTCTGGTCCCCCTACTGATGTACAATATAAGGTGACCTCTGGTCCCCCTACTGATGTACAATATAAGGTGACCTCTGGTCCCCCTACTGATGTACAATATATATAAGGTGGTCTTTGTTCCCTCTACTGATGTACAGTACAATATTAGGTGACCTCTGGTCCCCGTACTGATGCACAATATAATGTGACCTCTGGTCCCCTAAATGATGTACAATATAAGGTGTCCTCTGGTCCCCCTACTGATGTTCAATGTAAGGTGACATCTGGTCTCCTTATTTATGTTCAATATAAGGTGACCTCCGGTCCCCCTACTGATGTACATTATAAGGCGACCTCTGGCTCCACTACTGATATACTGTACAATATAAGGTGACCTCTGGTCCCCCTACTGATGGACAATATATATAAGGTGATCTTTGTTCCCTCTACTGATGTACAGTACAAATAATAGATGACCACTGGTCCCGGTATTGGTGTACAATATAAAGTGACCTCTGGTCCCCCTTATGATGTGCAATAAAAATAAAAATTGGCCCCCTATCAATTTAAAATGTAAGATGACCTATGATCCCTCTAATGATGTTCAATATAAAGTGACCACTGGTCCCCCTACTGATGTATAATATAAGGTTTCTCTGGTCCCCCTAATTACTTTCATGTTTCTGCTAATATATATATTAGAAAGTAGATCTGTATAAAGTAATAAATATTATTATTTTGGAGTAAGACAAAGAAAACTCTCTATCATATAAAATTCAATCCATATATAAGGTGACCTGAGGTCACCGTATCGTATTGATATCGATGAATTTACTTTTGTGCCTTTAATGCCTGAAGATTTCCTAAAATGTTAATTTTATTACTACGCAAAATGACGAACTATTTGCGGGCGACCCGATGTCCTAGTTGAGCGTACGTTTTATCCTTCTGCGAGTTGCAGCGTACCGTCTTTTTAAATGTCGACGCATAAAAGAATCTCAAGCTCTATACATAATTTATGTCTTTTTACCAAAAACATGTTCAGAAACAGAAATTAAAGTGTTCTAAATTCATCAGTTGGTAGATGATGAAAAGTACGCCCATATGGTCATACATAAGAAAAAAGATGTGCTGAAGAATATAGATCTGTCTAGGTAATATCCATTTGATATTTTTTTGTAGATTATTCATTCTATTTAGATGTTGAAAGGTTTACTCAGAATCTTAGAATCTAATAATCTTAGCTTCAATTAATTCTACCGTACAAAAGGTACCGGAATGTGCTGTTTTATCACTTAATATTTCGATATAATTTCAATATGTATACAGTCAAGCCTCCAAAATCGCGGTTTTTGTATTCCCAACAAAATTTTCCCTATTAATGAAGGTCCCGGTTGAAGAAAAAAATATTTTATTACTATTTGTAGACATAAATCATAATTCTGTTTGAAAAGCAAATCGTCCGGAAAGTGAAGTTCCGGATAATTTGTTTCTGGAAAACGATGCCCTGTATACTATAATGCTATATTTAATTTCCCCGTATCCCTTCATACAGGTCCGTCATGTAAATTTGAAGAACTCAAAAATAAAAACAAGTTTATCTTGAATATTTTTTTTATTATACTTTTAAAATTTAAGGATAAACTTATGACATTATTTATTTTTAAATATTTTCTTCCCATATTTATCGTAAAAAAAATTGAGGTTCATTTTCATACAAGAAGAACTTTGAATGTCCATCTGGCCAACCGGACATCAGCATTGAAGTTGACAGTGGAGACGTAGTTCACCTTGGAATAGCAAACAGTTTAATGCCATTTTTAGCTCGCATTACTACTAACACCTGCTTCTCAACAATGTGTTTTTCATCCACGGTAAACGTAAACCTTAAGGACAGTTTATAAATATATAATTACTCAAAATTTTCTAGTTTCAACACTTCAACTAAAACACTTTGTTATTAATAATAAACTAACACTTAATGAAAAGCAAACAGTCAGTAAAATGCCAACAAATGTATAACATCTTTCATAGTTGTTTTCCGAGTTTACCTTTGAAGAAGAGTTGCTAAAACTATCTTTTCCTCGCTCATGGCAAAATTTTGTCCTATGCAGTTTCTGTAATTTATGATAAAATTTGAATTCTGTCATGTACTAAGTCAATCATGACAAAGAATAAGGAAAAAATAAAACTATTATCAATTATACTTAGTTTACCTGGGACCAGCGGAAAATGGACAAAATGCAAACGAGTCTCTCTTTTCCATATTTTCTTTTGTGAATCTTTCAGGTTTAAATTTCATGTGGTCCTCTCCCCAAATTTCAGCATTGTGGTGTAAACTGTAAATATTGATGAGTATCGTACTTCCAGCTGGGACAACTTCATTATCCACAGTGATAGTAGACTGATTGTTTCTAATGATCAAAGGGACAGGTGTATGTAGCCGCATTCCTTCTTTGATACATCGTGTAAGGTACTCCAATCTCTCTAGATCCTTCCTGAATTGATATTTTGATATTAAATATTTATATTTACATTGGTATATGCATTACTTGAATTCATTTCTGTTGGAAAATGAAACGTTTATAAAGAACTATTATTACAAATTAATTACATAATCTTATTCATGAATTCCAGACTCTCTCTCTCTCTCTCTCTCTCTCTCTCTCTCTCTCTCTCTCTCTCTCTCTCTCTCTCTCTCTCTCTCTCTCCCAGGGAAAAGCTGACATTTGTCTTAAAGTAATACCATTCGAGTTCTCCAGACTTGGTTTTACTGACAACCCTGTCAATTTCCTCCTGGCATTGCTTCTGATGATTCGGGTGCTCTGCCAAGGAATACAGGATCCAAGAGATGGCGCTAGCTGTGGTATCGTGACCTGTTTAAGGTACAATAAAAGCTATTTTACTAGTTAACAAATTTGACGATGAAGCTGAAATGTTACATGTACTTCTAGCATACATAATGCACACAAAAGCAGAAAAGATTAATTAATTCAAAGCAAATAGCAAAATTCCATGTGTTTTTCTTCTAAGTCAACTGTGAAATTTACTTTAAAACAATTTTCGTGTATACTAACGCGTAGAAATAAACACGGAGAATTTCGCGCTAACGCTACGTCTCAATGAGACCACAGCTTCATTCATTTTAGTAAAAATACAACGATATAGGGCAGCGAGAAATTCAAATATTGAGTATATTTTTGGTGTTTTCTAACATGTAAAATGTAAATAAAAGGAATGTTTTTTAAGTTTAGTGTGAATTATTGGTGTGTAAATCACACAGACTTGCACGTAGGCATATTTCATGAAGCGCGCTACTTGCATATGGGCATATGCCTAGTTGACAAGTCTGTGTGATTTACACACCAATAACTCACACAAAACTTTAAAACATTCCTTAAATGTTAACACATAAGGCAGTGTGTCAGTTTTCTTTCTCCAAAAATGTTTAACTTGTACTTGTTTTGTCCAAATGTTCATAACTTATCACATATTAATTGGTATGTACCGTTTCAGTCATTGAAATTTGCAAACTTCATATTGCAAAAAAAAAAAAAAATTTCGAAGGTACTTTTATCGAAGAACCTCAATGCAACTAATTAAAACGAAAGAAACTGTGGCATTTAAAATTTTCATTTACATGATGCAGGCACGATACTCTCTGATTTATTATTCACAGATAATTCCTCCTGAATTAGATGTTGTTATCGAAATAAAATGCATAAATGCCTTACCTTAATCTCAGTACTTATTCTTAATTGTTATCTTCCTTGTTAAATATTTAGTTATTATTGTCCCATTTAAAATAAACACTTTAGGGCGCTTTGGTTGAAGCTTCCTTTTTATTTTTCCAGCATTGATTTGGGTCGGTAAAAAATTTTGTTCTTGTTATTGTGTATTATTCATCTGAAACACCTACCCACAATATCCATTTAGAATAGATACTGGTTTTTTTTTTTTGTTTCTTGTATTTTTAGATGAAGACTCAAAGCAGATATAAATCTAAACATGACATATTTAAATCTAATCATTACTTCAACATGTTGGACTTTTGAGATAAAACTATCGACAAATGAAACAACAGAAGGAACCAGCCAAAAGTATTCAAGCTCACAAAATTTTGGGCTTTCAAGAAATTCATTGGATATGATCTAAGGAACAGCTATGTATATTCTTTGTTCCAACTTGCATGTCTTAAGGTATCCTATCCATAATAGCCTCAAATTCAATGAATCTGAATGCATAACAGATACTAGTATATATTGGCTGAATACTCGGTGTTTTAGTGTCAATATGTAAGAGCGGAACGTGTCCTAATTTTTTACCTTGACCCGTCTTTGAAGAATTTCCCCCTTTGCTTTTAATTAATAAGATTCATTTTTTAAAAATCTATCTGCTGAAAAATTAATTTTTAATCGTTTTCTATTCTAAATAACTACATACATCTTTCGACCATATCATTTTTTTGTAATTCATAGTATTCAATTTTTTATCTAAAAAAATTAGCTGTTCCCATAGACCTCAATGCAATCTTAATTTATTAATTACTACTTGGGTAATCATATTTTTGAAAATTTCTCCTCGTAAATCCTCTTCTACTCTAACTGCTTTGAATTAGTTCACAACAGTCTCGTTTAAAGTCCATTTCGTAAATTCTATGGACGATACAATGACCTTGTCAGCAAATACAATTTAACATTGAGACAAATGCTTACTGGCGTTTTTCATTAGTCCATTATTTATATACTGAATTGACGACGGATTTTCCCGTTATTTCCCGGTCACGACAAGGAGCACACGGCGGGTGTGGTCGATCAGCAGGGGATGCTCACTCCTTCATGGCATCTGATCAAACCTCTGATGTTTCGGAGGTCTGTGTTTGCTCTACTCCTATTTTGTATTGTTTTCTGGACTTTGATATTGAATACTGTTGATTATCTCCATATCCTTCTTTCAGAGTTTTCAATACGAGATGGATATTTAAGATTAGAAAATTATGTCCTTTCATGGGTCGGATACCTTAAGATGTGAAAGAGATTAATTTTTATTCTAAGAGCAAACCTTGCATCATTCCTGCAGTACACAAAAAATAATGTGGATTTATAGAATCTGACTCTACTTTTCTTTTCCAGCTGAGATGTGCGCAAACGAGCGGCACTAAGTAACTATCCTTATACGCAGTGATGTAATTCATGAAAAATTAAAAGTAAACCTTGGATTTAGATATATGTAAATAAGTGCTTGACTTCTGCACCTCGCAGGGTCAAGGTTTTTATCGCTTGTGAGATGGAATTTGTGAATTTTGACCTCCGTACTATGAACTTTGAACCTGAATTTGAATATTTTAATTTTGATTATGTAATCTTTGCTTTGTTGTGTTGCCAGAGACAGCAATAGAGTTTGATAATTCTTGTCTCTGGATATACAGCTGATATAAATATTTATGCTAATTTGGAATAAACATGTTAACAGCAAACCCTCAAACATAAATGTGTCCACTTTATTACGTATATCTTCCTTTGACATACGGTTACCATCTTCGTCTCTGGCAGTCAATAAAATGTCGAGAAAGTCCAGGTATTTCTTTGATGAAACTTCGTCATCTTTCTGAAGCTTCAAAAATATTTTATGCAAATACACTGACAATAGTTTTTCTTCGTTTGATATTGCAAAAACAAATGACGATAGTTTGAATTGAAAAAATATCATTTATTTTGATCTAATAATTAATGACAAAAGAAATCATGCAAAAAAGCTATTTATACAAAATGACAAGCATTACACAATCATGAAAAACATGTGCATAAATTAAATTAACAAATACATTTTGTTTATCCAAAAATCATAGGTGGGGCATAAAAAAAACGCCCATACTTATTTCATTTCATTTGAAAAAAGTCACCTACCAGAGCTTGGCGACGTTTTTCAATGACGTCATCTGCTACTTTATGCACAAAATCACAATTTTCCTTGAATTTCTTTCCACCTTTTGTTAGATTATAAATAAAATCTGAATAAAGCCATGGAGAACTACAAAAGAACAAGATAATTCACTTAACTTGAATATACTTTTAGATAAATAAGAGAGTAGAGTAAATCTATTTCGTATATATTTTATAAAATTTTTTTGCCGTAATAGAAACATTATTTTCAAAAATTACCCGTTTCTACGTGTCCATTCCAATGTCAAATCATACACAGCTTGGATATATGGATTTCTTTCTTTACTTCAAAAAATTCATTAGATTGAAATAAAATACTGTAATTAATTAGTTTGCCAAATCATTTTAACATGCTAATTGTCTAAATACTGAAAATATTTATTACCGAGAAGTGTGTAAAATATAAAGCACAATGTCTTGTTTATCTTGAAAGTCTACCTTTACTTTTTGCTTTTTAATGTGTAGAAGTTACTTAACAATATTTGAAAAGAAAACCCCTCAAAAGCGTGTTGTTTATTTAGAGTGACTTTTCAAAGACGGGCAGCTTATAAATATATATCAAAATTTAATATTGGTGCTTTGAATTAACTATCGAGGTTAAAAATATGAAACACTGATTGTTTTGTTTAAATCTTTTTTTTTGTATACGAAAATTGATTTAGTAAAGTTTTGATTCCAAACCTGTTTTGACAATCTGACTCGTATGAGAAAGCACATCTGAGTATAATGTCTAAGGTACAAGAACTGACCAAGCTGAAAATCTCCACACTGTCACCTTTTTCTGACTGAATCTTTATATTTTTCTGAAGGTTATATCAATTATACATTAATTAGAGCAATTAAAAGACCAGAATTCTGACAAAGAAATTCAAATGATATATTAGCGTGTTTATGCATTTTTTGCGCAGGGGATAATTTGATATGTCAGTATAGTAAATAAAAAGATGATAAATGATTTTTTCATATTGAATACATGTACCTACTTTTAATAACAATATATAAAAAAATATATTGAAGAAGTTATGTTTGCATGTGTAAGGCTACATACAACCGTCAGGAAGACATTTATTATTTCTTAACACTATAGGGCTTCTCACGCTGACGTTTTAAATATACATTTAATTTCAATATTAATATTCTAAACAAGAATCCTTAAGGTTATCTCTTTACTCTTTCAAGATGTGACAGCTTGCATGACAAGAAAGTATTTTGACTCATCTTACATTTTAAACCAAAGTCATTAAAAACTGATGAAACATTCGTCATATCTGAAAGTCTACGTTATTAGAGATTAACAACCCAAAAGACAAATAGGCAAGAGATACCAAATCAGAAATCAGACAAAAGATAGGTATATGATAACCTACATAATCTATTTAATAGAATTAGAACATCAGCTGCTCAGATTAAAAATCATGGATATCTGAAACGGCATACCACTAGGATATTTGCACACGACTTAAAGATCTTGAGATATGGTTTCAAGATGTCAAAATGGAAGGCAGGGGTGAGTAGACGTCTTGAGCGTTTCCATTTGGCACCACCTGCAATCAAAAGTCCTTCTCCCAGCCACGGAATTCCATGTCTGTATACCTGACCATATCCAACGGCCTTGGGATCTGTAAAAAAATTATATTTTGGAACCACCAGACTAACGGTGATTGCATATTTTTTTCCTCATTTTTTTTAACCTGATACTTACAGTTTTACAAAATGCTGAGATATGCACCATAAGTAGTATAAGCAGCCTAGATAGCCCGGAAGATTCTGATTGGCTGAGAGAAATCACGTGATCAGATTTGATTGGTGGAGGGGATAAATGGGTCAACTGAGTGGTAGCCCTAACCCTAACCCCCTAACCCTAGCCCTAACCCTAACCCTAACCCCCTAACCCTAACCCCTAACCCTAACCCCTAACCCTAACCCTAGCCCCCTAACCCTAACCCTAACCCTACCCCTAACCCTAATCCTTAGCCCTAACTCCCTAACCCTAACCCCTTAGCCCTAATCCCTTAGCCCTAACCCTAACTAGCC